>NC_090726.1:12483495-12493495 GCF_036898095.1 Palaemon carinicauda | reverse complement strand
TGGAACAGTCTGGATGGGCAACACAGTGCCCTCACTTAGTTTGTAGTACAGTATGTAACTACACACTCACCCTGGAATTAATCGTCCAAATTAAGACCACTGTTCCTCGCAGAGTTAAACAGTAGGGTTAACACCGCGACCCACTGCTACCACAGATCTCTTTTAGTTCCTCTACTTGCTTCGCATAGTTGCGAAAGAAAACACTGGAAGACTTCCAGCCAGTGTATGAACGGAGATGTTCAAAATCCATACAATTAAAGAAATTTAAGAATGAGGCAACTTTCCTCGGATCGTGACTTGCGGGTGTATTGTCAGGATCCGCTCTGCGAATAAAATATGTGATTTTCGCTCTGAGCTGGTTCAGAGATAAATTTGAGCCTGATGTTTCTCCCCTGAATAGTTGACCACCCTTGAAGTCTGAAGTTCTATGAAGATAGACCTTTAGGCATTCTACTGGACATAGAGATGCATCTTCTTTCAGAGGGCAGATCCTCCAGGGACCCCACCTGTTGGTGGGTGACTCATTCTTGGCGAGAAACGTAGGATCCGGAAACAGGTTCAGTTCTTCCCCATCCAGGAACTGAACACGACCTGCCTCTCTCGAGAGGCTACAATCTCACTAACCCTGGCCCCGGACGCGAGTGCAAAATAGGAAAATAACTTTTTGTGTCAAATCCTTTAACGCACACTCTTCATTGCTCAACAGAGAAGCGAAATGAAGAACTTGTCTAAAGACCATGAAATGGGCTTTGGAGGTGCTGAAGGTCTGAGCCTAGCACAGGCTTTCGGGACTTTATTAAAGATCTCGTTATCTAGGTCGACCTGGAAGGCATATAGAATGGGTCTTGTCAAAGCAGACTTACACGCTGAAATCGTGTTCGCTGCCAACCCTTGACCATGGAGGTGGGGAAAAAAGATAAGCAGAAGTCTGTCAAGATCTCCTGCGGAATCTTCGCCTTGACAAAAGGCCACCCATTTTCTCCAAGATGACTCATATTGCCTTCTAGTAGATTTGCATTTATATTCCTCAAGGAAGTCTATACTGGCTTTCGAAATCCCGAAACGCTTTCTCACCGCTAGGGAGAGAAAATCATGAACTGCAGGGTCCGGGTTTTCTGTAATGAAGCGCAGACAGTTGACTTCTGGACTCGCTGGGTCAGAACTGGATCTGGTAGTGGTACAAACGTCAGCTACAGTTCCAATGCCAGGAGGAACCACACGCTGTTCGGCCACTTGTGGGCCACTATTGCCGCTACCCTTTGAAGGATCTCAGTTTGTTGAGGACCCTCAACAGAAGGTTGTGAGGAGGGAACAGATAAATCTTGGACCATCTGTTCCAGTCGAGGGACATCGCGTCCACTGCTTCCGCTAAGGGGTCCTCGTACGGTGCACGTACAGGGGCAACTTCTTGTTGTCTTTCGTCGCAAAGAGGTCTATCTGCAGTTCTGGGACTGATTCAGAATGAAGGAGAATGATCCTGCGTCTAAGGACCATTCCGACTCTATCGGTGTGAACCTGGATAGAGCGTCCGCTGTCACATTGCGGACTCCTTGAAGGTGAACTGCCGACAGGTACCACTTCTTCTTTTCCGCCAATCGGAAGACGGCCAACATCACCTGGTTGAGAGGTGGTGACCTCGATCCTTGTCGATTCAAGTATCTTACAACTACCTCGCTGTCTATTACCACTTTATGTGGAACGAATGACGCGGGGAGACTTTCTTTAAGGTAAGGAGCACTGCCCTAGCTTCTAGAAAGTTTTATGAGAAAGGTCTTGAATAGCCTGGACCAAGTCCCCTGGACTTTTTTCCGATGAGAGTGACCTCCCCATCCCTCCTTTGAGGCGTCTGAGTGAATCGTCACCGACGGGGGAGGTGGCTGAAGAAGAACCTGACTTCTTTAGATGTCTGGCTTGGGACCAAGGCCTGAGAAGAGTACTTAGCCGAAGCGGCTGGTCTTCTCAGATCTCTTCACGCGTTTGATGCATAACTTCTCCAAACTCCGATTGCATCCTTTAGCTGTGCTCTTAGCACTGGGTCTGTCACCGAAGCAAACTGGAGAGAGCGCAGTACTCTCTCCTGCTCGTGTCTTGATATCCTTTCGGAATCTTGAAGTCTCTTGACAGAACCCGCTATCTCCTTCCTTTTCTTCGCCGGGGTGGAGAAACGGTGTGACAAAAGGTCCCAGTGGATCTTAGCCACTGGAACTTTTGAGATGGAGAAAGTCGAGACTTTTTCTGTTGATCTTGAAGCCTAGGTACTCTAGGAACTGGATCACTTGACTGGAAGCTTGCAAGCATTCTGTCTCGGATGCTGCCCACACCAACCAGTCGTCCAGGTAGGCTACTACCTGAATTCCCTTTAGGTGAAATTGTTTGAGAGCTACGCTCGCAAGCTTCGTAAAAATCCTTGGGGCTATGTATAGCCCGAATGGCATGGCTCCGAAGGCGTATAGTCTTCGTTGTAGCCTGAACCCTAGGTAGGGGGAGAGTCGATGGCTAATTGGAATGTGCCAGTAGGCGTCTGACAAGTCTATAGAGACGGAATATGCCCTCTTGGGCAGTAAGGTCCTTATGTGTTGCAGTGTTAGCATTTTGAATTTGCAATTCACTATGAACTTGTTAAGTGGCGACAAGTCCAGAATGACTCTGAGCTTTTCCGAGTCTTTCTGGAACACAAAACAGCCTCCCTTAGAAATTGATGGGCTTCACCCTTTTTCTCCAACCGTTCTTGAACGTACTCCTCCATAACGGGGGTGGAGTGTTGGAAAAAACCGAAGGTACGGGGGTGGAGTGCTGTACCAGCTCCCGCCCAGTCCATTCTTGAGTAGGCTGTGGGCCCAGGGATCGAAGGTCCACCGATCCCAAAATTTCAGAAGTCTCACTCCTACCGGTATCACCTCACTTGGACTGCCGTCCTGAGGTCTTGCCTTCCTGACCACGACCACCCCTGAATCCCCTTCCCCTTGAGGGGCGTCTAGACGAGCCTCTGGCTGCTCCTCTAGGCTTTGCTCGAAAGGAAGTAGACTGCCCTTCGAACGCTGGGGTGAATGCCGTGGACTGTGTCGACACGGCCTGGGGTACCCACTGAAAGGTGGTCGGGGTTTGTGCCACGATTTGGGGCACTGGGGGCAATGGCAATTGCAGTTGCTGTTGCTGTCTAAGAGGCTTGGCTGGCCGAGACGGTAGCCTAGTCCTCATATTCTTCCTCTTTGGTTGAGGACCCTCATCCGGGGAAGACTTTCTTTTGATAGCCAGGCCCCACTTCTGGAGAAGGTTTCTATTCTCCGAGGCGGCTTTATCAAAAACTTCTTTGACCAAGTTGGTAGGGAAAAAGGTCTTTTCCCCAAATGTTGGAGGAGATTAGTTTCTTTAGCTCGTGCCTCACCGTAGCCGAGGTAAACACGAACTCCCTACAAGCTCTCCTTGCCTTGACGAAGCCATAAAGGTCCTTCGTCACTGTGGCCAGATGAGGCTTGGCCACTACCATGAACATTTCATGGACCTTGGGGTCACTTGCCATCGTCTCGAGAGTAGTCTGAAGAGACATTGAGGCAGTCAGTCTTTCTTTTGTATCGAACTCACTTCGCAAAAGAAAGTCAGACAGCTTAGGGAGGTCCTTGCCGAACTGACGTCCGGCAATATCAGCCTCCAACTTTCCCACTGAGAACGTAAGATGGACGTCCTTCCAGTCTTTGTGGTCCATAGGCAGGGCCAGCGACAAGGGTTTACACTCCTCTAGGGAGGGGCAAGACTTGCCGGCCTCGATTGCTTTTAGTACAGCCAGAAACCCTTTCTGTAAAAGGGGGAAGGCTCTAGTAGGCGAGGACACAACGGAAGGGAGCTTCCTATTCAATGCAGCTACCTTTGAGTTAGAGAAACCCCTCTCTTTCATCGAGGATGAAAGTAGAGCTTGAGCCTTAGCATGGTCCATCACTATGACCTCCTTCGGCTCTGTCTCCTCCTTTGAAGCTGGTTCCTTCCTCAGTCGGACATAACAGTCCGGATATGATGCCTTGCTGGGCCAGAATTCCACCCTCCAGGGGAACTGAGCCCAGCTTATCCGAGATGACGATCTTTCCAGTCGTCATCGGCATGTGCTCAGCATACCCCCATGGGTTAGCATCTGAGCACAAGTGAAGGTCTTTCACATTGAGCTTTTTCTGGGGCCCTTGTGATTCTGCAAGGCACTGCATTCGCAGTTCTATTGCAGCCGCCTTCTCCTGATTCTCCTTCTGCATTTGTTGGATCATTCCAACAATAGAAGAGAGGGCCTGTCCCAGCTCTACTGGGAGAACGGCCAATGTAGAGGGGCTTGAACTTCATCCTGGGCTTCTGCCAGGAGGTCTTCCTCCTGACACCCGTCCACATCAGATATCCTGTCATTTAGCTGGATGTCTTGCATCGCGACCGCGACTTCAGCATCCACCTGGATCTGAACTTAGGGGATCTCCTCTTGAGGCTGGGGAATCACTGCATCAGCTGATGCCTTAGGGAAAAGATACGCCCTCATCTTCTCACTTGGAAGATAAGGGCCAGAAGTGTTCTTTTGGAAGCCCCTTACCCAGGTACAAAGCTTCTTCCTAGCTATTTAAATGTCTCATTAATCAGGTTAGTGCACACAGTATATACCTGAGGGTCCCAATACCGGAGATCATCCATGGAGACAGCGTATGCTGCGTGTCTCCTACAAAACTCATGTCCGCAGAAAGCACTTCCCCACTTCGGAGTGTCCTTCTGTAAAGAGAAGAAATTTCCATGAGTATCAAGTGAACTATGTATCACTGGATATGCATAGTATAGCATAACAATTCAGAAAGGAAAGACACACACTTGTGTTTCCCTCACAACCCATTGTTGCAGCCTTCCAGATAATTAAATCAAAATGGTTTATCTCTACTAGAGTAACCAATGCAAGGTTTCCAGAGGAAACAGGTGGAGCTCACACCTAGGCAATGATTTTAAAATCCTGGATAATAGACAGGGAAGAACTCTGCTTCCTGTCTGAGGGCAACAGCAAAGGGCCGTTCAAGAAAACACAATAGTGTTAGAAGATACAGTGCTGTACCTAAACCTTTACTATAGTTTTCTTCTTACTGTATATGCTATACAGAAGAATACTAGTACAGTATAGGAGGATGTGTGCCGGCCTGCCTTTGCCGGCCGGCGCACACCACAACTAGCTTTAAAGTATACTACTTAACAGCTATAGGGCGGCAGCACTCTGGTTCAAATGCCTGTGCCGGCGGCAGCAGCTGCCGGCCGGCAACAGCCAGTGTTGGCCGGCAATGACTGCCGGCCAGCAACTACACAAGGTAGTACCCAGCTGCCGGCCACACTCTTGGTGACCGGCAGACAAGGACTGACATAAGCCGGCCGGCAAAGGTACAAGACCGATGCCAGCCGGCAGCAAAAGAACCAGAAGACTACACCTACCCGGCTGCCGGCCTCATAGGCCGGCAGCCGGGACAGGTACAGCACTAGAAGAAAATAGAATGGATGCCGGGATAAGAGTGTACACAACCCCCCAAGCCCGGCAACCGAAAGAGTGCATATAAGGAAGGGGAGAAACTTAATTCAGGCTTCCTTGACCAATGCCGTCCGGCTCTGCCGGCAGGCATGGATGAGGGACCAAGAGAGGTCCGGGCAGCATTCGAAAACATAAGACCCTTGACGGCTTAGTCAATTCCACATCCCAACCTATACTAGGTCCAGAAGTAGAATGACGTACAGTACAGTAATACCCCTGCCGGCCAGCTCTGCCGGCCGGCAAGGTACAGTACAGTAATGGCTAGGCCATAACGGAGATAGAGGGGGGAAGGGACAAGAGGGTCCTGCCAACCTTGCTTTAGTGACAGATCACCCGCAGCCAAGAACTTTGTCTTAGCCTAAGGGAGATCTAAGGGAAAGGCCCAGCAATACTTGCCAGCTTCCAGAGCACCAAAGCAAGGAAGGCGTTGCTACTCCCAAGGGAAGATTTTATCCTCCCCCGAGAACAGCAACAGGACTTAGTCTGGTCGATCACAAAAGAAGGAATCATAACTTACAGAAACCTTCGGTAGTGACCTAAGGGAGCTAAGCTCCCTTTGAAAGTGTTAGGTCAGCGAGGGGGACTCTGCCCCAAGCCAGACAACACGGACTCAGACTAAAAACTCTGTTGTTCTGTCCCTCTTTGAACCAGACTTTGCTGGAACAGGAAGGTACAGTAACACCCTAGTATAGTTTTATCGAAAATAAATTCGGAAAAAACCACTTAGGGATAAGTCCAAGGCTTAAACAGAGGGAAAGGGATTGCATACCTTCTCCGAAGGAAAGAAAGCAACCGGGGAGTATGATAAAGTATACTAAGGCTCCATAAGCAATTAGCCTAGGCACCAAGAGAATCGATTACCTAATTCACCGAAACTCTCACGTATACAATCTTGGAAATATTCCACACAGTCTAAAATGTATAAAATATAGCCTAAAGCTTCAATAAAATTTTAATTACACTCGGAAAAACCAAAATCATGCATTAAGTACTAGGACCAAACGACTAGGCTACATGGCCTAGCGTAGGCCAGAATGGCGAATACTTCGCCAAATAATACTAAGCACGAAAGGAAATCCTATGTAAAGCTAAATAGCTAAAATTTATTAAGCAAAACAACCAGGAATGTCACTCTGACTAACTAATTTATACCTAGCGAGTGACAGTGTCCAGGACACCTCTGGTAGGCTACGGCTCTTGTATCAAAGATTAATCCTATTAATCACTCAAAATTTTACCAAGAGCCTACATTTATACATAACAGACACTATACTCAACTTATCCGAGGCCAACGAAGACGGAGAAGCCATGAAAAGCTGAATAAATCCAAGATTTGCGAGAAAAACAGGAAAAAACACCGAGTTGTTAAGCTACGCAAAAAGGAATACAGATGGCGCCAGGATTGGCCCCAGGCACGCATACGAATCGGGGGATAGGGAAGCCTTGGGAGCGGCTCCCCTTTTTCTTTCCCGAATTCGTATCTCGTCAATCACCTCCTACGAGACGAAATCTCTGTTCAGGTCGTAGATTGCCATGTGACGTGTCTAGAATACGTCCTCTGATATGTCGCGATATCCCTTTCACAAGGGAAACTCGCTCCAGGAGTTAGAATTCTGGTACCTTAAGGTAAATTCTCTGGGAATATCGCCGTAGTTGTAATATACCCTAGGAAGCTACCCTATAGGAACTTCCATCAGGACGACATGGCTTGAGCCCAAAAATATATTTTTTTAGCTTATATTATTATATTCAATCTTTTGACTATCCTTTAGTCTGAGAGCTTGACACTAATTAACACACTAAATGTTTTGTACGAAGATAATCGTCAGTTTAGGTTTTCCTTGTTAATTAAAAATATATAAATAAAAGAGAGAGAGAGAGAGAGAGAGAGAGAGAGAGAGAGAGAGAGAGAGAGAGAGAGAGAGAGAGAGAATAATATATTATTATGATGAACAACATCGATTTAAAAAGCAACTATTCTTCATTATAACCCCAAATCTTTAATTTGTCATTTACCGTGAGATTAGCTATACATTTCAGTCTTAGCGTGAGAGTGAATTTGAGAGTTTGAGTGAGAGTGATCGTGTAAGATTGAGAGTGAGAGAGATTGTGGGTGTGTCTTAAAAGGAGAGTATAAATGAGAGTGAAAATGCAATAACTGATAAGGTTTATCGTCATGAATTCACTGTGATAAAGACGTAATTCGTTTTCTTAAACAGTTCATGCAAATTTAATGTGACGCCCAGTAGCCAAAGAGAAACATTAATCACAAACCCTGATAAGCCATTTGCATCACTAACGAGGCAAAATTATAGCTCGGTGAGCATTATCTGGTTCTTCAGTTTTTTCAATGGGATTTCTGCATGGTTTATGGTGATATTGATAATGATAATGATAATAATGATAATATATATAAGTATATATATATATATATATATATATATATATATATATATATATATATATATATATATATATACATATATGTATATATATACATATATATACATATATGTATATATATACATATATATACATATATGTATGTATACATATATATGTACATATATATATATATATATATATATATATATATATATATATATATATATATATATATATATATATATATATATTTATATATATATATGTACAGTATATATACATATATATATATATATACATATATATATATATATATATATATATATGATATATATATATATATATATATATATATATATATATATATATATATATATATATATATATATATATGAGAGAGAGAGAGAGAGAGAGAGAGAGAGAGAGAGAGAGAGAGAGAGAGAGAGAGAGAGAGAGAGATTAATATGAAACCATTCACTTTAAAGATGAAATAGTTCATATGTAACATGAGGTAAGCAAAATAAATCATCAAATATTGAAAAGAAAAGATTTACTTGCAAATGACAATAAACATTAATTCACATAGAATGGGAGGTGAGTAAAAGCTAAATTAGATTATCCATTATTTGGATCTCAAAAGTGAGTACTTTACTACTAGCTTCCACGAGCATATAAGTGAGCTATGTAATCTATACACAATGAACTACGGTATATTACAGCACATAAAATTATCTCCAGATAAGATGAGGTTGTAAATTATGATAATTTTTATTCAACTTATCAAATATTTGTAGTATTAAGTGATTTCCTAATTACAAAACCATATTTTTATATTCTAACTTTTGTGGCAACAGTTACCATATCAAATTTTGTTTACATAAGGAGGATGTCATTAAAATATTATATTAATTACTGTTTCGTCAAATATTCAAAGCAGATTAAATAGAGCCAATTCTATATCATATTTTTCTTAAAAGCTTTAGTAAATTTTATTGAAATTTTGTTATTCAATACGAAATGTTATGAATACGTTTGTAAATCACATTAAGAATATTTATTTCTATTTATATGTGAGCATATCCTTCCTAGAATCGGCTTATGGTAAAATAATCTAACACTATTCACATTTTCTTAGCAGAGATTTCATAAAAATAAAGTTGATTCCATAGATAAGCAATTATTCCTCGATTAGACTAGTTATCATGAGTATATGCCAATAATATACAAATTGAGTCATTTATCATTTTCATTATCATTATATTTCAAAATGTAAATCTTTTCACGTATGCCGAGTCTATTATACCCATAAACATGACTTAGAATCAGATGTTTGATTTTTATAATGATAATATAAGGTGAACTCCAATTTATAAGGAAGAATTTTAAGATTTATAGGTTATGTCATACGCGGAATTATATGGCAATTGGTTTCCAAACATTTAGTACGAATCTGCTTTCCAAGTAATATTATTTATTACTGTAAACAAATCAGAGAGAGAGAGAGAGAGAGAGAGAGAGAGAGAGAGAGAGAGAGAGAGAGAGAGAGAGAGAAAAAAAAAATCGTATTCTGTGAGCTACAGATCCAGAAAAGGTTCGGGGACCCAATAAATTAATATAAGAATAATGGGAAATACAATATGGTAGAGAAAATGAGTATTGGAAGTGGGGAATTATAATAAAAAGGGTAATATGGTAAAAACTGTGATACTAAAAAACTTTCATGATAATAAATAAATTTACCTTTTTTCAACCCCTTCAGTAATATTCCATTTCATTTCTTTTGTTTAGTCTTTTTATTTTCAAGCTTTATGTAAAGATATTCCGCATTTTCTATCTTCTTGGTAAATAAAAACACTTCTTTTGCTTTATCCATCTCAAAATTAAAATTTTTCATTTCATTGCTCATTTGTAAATTCACTGCGTTTAATATTTACAAAAATGACTGTATATATATATATATATATATATAAAAAAAACTCGCAATTAAAAATGTGAACTGAAGTGAATTTTGTATTTATGTTTTCCCCTGTTAATAATGTTTATTTGATAGATGGAATCTTTGACTATATATTTTTTTATAAGTTGAAA
>NC_090726.1:12459762-12464762 GCF_036898095.1 Palaemon carinicauda | reverse complement strand
AATATCGGCTTCCCATTCAATATTCAACGAGAAAGTATAGTGAGAAATTATCTCTTATTATTACACGATTTACATACAATATAAAAAAAATTATATTCAATTTTCCATCCAAGATTCAACGATTAACATTCAATTAAAAAATCTTAATATCCCTTTCCCATCGAAGATTTAACAAGAAAGGATAGTGAGCCCTTATTATTATCATTGCACAATTTATATACAATATAAAAAAAAAAAACATTCTAATATCCACTTCTTATCTAAGATTCAACAAGAAAGGATAGCGAGCCACTTGGCCATATGGCTAATCGTCCTACAAAATGAGGCTGATTTGGAAGAAGTCCATAGAGGACTTGAGGGGAAACTGGAAGATGGTACTCAGGTGGTTTTGTTAATCGAAGTGTCAGCTACAGTTTGTAGATTTTTCTCATCCAAATTGGATCTCGAGGGTAGAGTTAAGTAAGTCTGGCCATCAACAGCGTGATTGACGTTAGAGAGAAATTCATCTATTTCTCTTTGTAACTTAGTCAGTTACTCTCTTCAAAGTAATAGAGTAATTTTGGAACTACATATATTAGAATTAGAATTTTGACGAACATGTTAGAATGGTGATCATAAATGTATCTTTTTCTTTATCTTTCATTATACGGATAGGTGAATGAGTGCTAGCAATTCATATTATATGATACCAAGAATTTGGTAATTATAAAGCCATCTGATCAAATAAATACTTACTATATAGGATAATCAAATATAAACTATAGCTTCACGAGGTGAAATATAAAATTAAAAGTCGCATTAAAATTTCAATCATTTACGTGGAAGATTTGTAATCTGATAATGATAATGTACACTAATTAATATCTATTCCATTATAAATCACATTTTGATATAACTGCCCTTTACTATTAAATAACAGAACAATTCACCCTTGAGCAAAATTAGGGTGAGCATTGAAAAGTTTTCTTTATGTGAAATCATGACGGAAATGTTCTACTCATAAATGTTTCTCGCCTTGATGAATTATTCAGTAATCTTTATTAATAAATCATACTGAACAATAACTTATAACCATTTATTTCTGAGCCCTTGGCGACAACATGATTTTTTATTGATATATCTGGGATTTTAATCGTTATTTTGAAATTATATAGTACTGAAATGTGTATTTATTCATATTTTCTGACTCACCATCACAGGATTTTCGACCGAGGTACCTGGGATTTGAAAAATCCTCTTAGCAAAATTCTGTTGCCCGAGATTTTACCGCCAAATCTAATGGACCAATATTCAAATTTTAATGGAGGGAATTGTTAGTAGGGATAAATGATAATCTACCCTTCACGATGAAGAGCCGTTTGATTGATGAAGGTAGAGCGCTTCATCCCGTCAGGCATTGACTTCAGCATGATTGACACCCTGAAGAAAAGGTTGAATTTCACGTAAGTGATATTGTAGAGAATATGGTTTCATCATATATATATATATATATATATATATATATATATATATATATATATATATATATACATATATATATATTATAAATATACACACATATATATATACATATATAAATATATATATATATATATATATACATATATATATATACATATATATATACACACACGCACATATATATATATATATATATATATATATAAATATATTATAGATATATGCACACACACTCATATATATGTATATATAAATATATATACATATATATATATATATATATATATATATATATACCTATATATATATATATATATATATATATATATATATATATATATATACATATATATATATATATATATATATATATATATATATATACAGTATATATATATATATATATATATATATATATATATATATATATATATATATATATATATATATATATATATATATATGGGTGTGTCTGTGTGTACATGCAAAGGGCCTTGGTTAGATTTCACCAGTCGTCTCTGTCTTGACCACTTAAAGCAATACTTATCAATTCATAATGTCATACTTCTCTTTTCATAGGCCTCAGATATGTAGGCCTTGGTTTTCCGACTCTTCTAGTGCATTTTTGGGCCCAATGAAATGTTTGGTGTTCTAATTTATCTTTGGAAATGCGAAGAGTATGACGAAATCATCTCTATCTAACCCTCTTCATGTTCTCATCAATATATGGCACTCGAGTAATCTCTCTTATAGTCTCATTTCTAATCATCCACTGCCATTCCAATCTTAATATCCTTTAGCATTTAAGTCATATATCACAATTTTCATATTTCTTTCTCGGATATTAACTATTACACTCTACAATTCTTAAATGTATTCCTCGTTCCTTTCTTCAGGTAAATCCTTTGTTGGTGCATCACACAATATAATAATCTTATTGCCCTTGTTTGATTTAATATTTGTATTTAAGTGAAGTATTTGAATAAATATATATATATATATATATATATATATATACGTATATATATATATATATATATATATATATATATATATATATATATATATATATATATATATATATACATATGCATATATATATATATGTTTATATATATGTATATATATATATATATATATATATATGAATATATATATATATATATATATATATATATATATATATATATATATATATATATATATATATATAATTTATATATACATACATATATATAAAGATATATATATATATATATATATATATATATATATGTATATATATGTATATATATATATATATATATATATATATATATATATATATTGTATGTATATAAATATATATATATTATTATTATTATTACTATCCAAGCTACAACCCTAGTTGGAAAAGCAAGATGCTATAAGCCCAGGGGCTCCAACAGGGAAAAATAGCCCAGTGAGAAAAGGAAATAAGGAAATAAATAAATGAAGAGAACAAATTAACAATAAATCATTCTAAAAACAGTAACAACGTCAAAACAGACATGTCATATATAAACTATTAACAGCATCAAAAACAAATATGTCATGAATAAACTATAAAAAGACTCTCGTGATGGAGAAGGCCTGGCTATTAGAATTAACTGCCTGCCTAGTATTACGAACAGGATAGAATTGTCCAGGGAGATCTGAATGTAAAGGATGGTCAGAGTTATGAAAAATCTTATGCAACATGCATAATGAACTAATTGAACGACGGTGCCAGAGATTAATATCTAGATCAGGAATAAGAAATTTAATTGACCGTAAGTTTCTGTCCAACAAATTAAGATGAGAATCAGCAGCTGAAGACCAACAGGAGAACAATACTGAAAACAAGGTAGAATGAAAGAATTAAAACACTTCTTCAGAATAGATTGATCACCGAAAATCTTGAAAGACTTTCTCAATAAGCCTATTTTTTGTGCAATTGAAGAAGACAGAGACCTTATATGTTTCTCAAAAGTAAATTTACTGTCGAGAATCACACCTAAAATTTTGAAATAGTCATACATATTTAAAGAAACATTATCAATACTGAGATCCGGATGTTGAGGAGTCACCGTCATTGACCTACTTACAATCATACTTTGAGTTTTGTTAGGATTCAACTTCATACCCCATAATTTGCACCATGCACTAATTCTAGCTAAATCTCTATTAAGGGATTCACCAACCCTAGATCTACATTCAGGGGATGGAATTGATGCAAAGAGAGTAGCATCATCTGCATATGCAACAAGCTTGTTTTCTAGGCCAAACCACATGTCATATGTATATAGTATGAAAAGTAATGGGCCAAGAACACTACCCTGTGGAACACCGGATATCACATTCCTATAATCACTATGGTGCCCATCAACAACAACTCTTTGAGATCTATTACTTAAAAAATCAATAATAATGCTAAGAAACAACCCACCCACTCCCAACTGTTTCAGTTTGAAAACAAGGGCCTCATGATTAACACGGTCAAAGGCAGCACTAAAATCAAGGCCAATCATACGAACTTCCCGACCACAATCAAGGGATTTCTGTACAGCATTGGAGATTGTAAGAAGGGCATCACATGCTCCAAGGCCTTTACGAAAACGAAATTGCAAACTAGGGAGTAGATGATTACCTTCAGCAAACCTATTAAGACGTTTTGCCAGAAGACGTTCAAAAACTTTAGATAATATGGGAGTTATGGAAATTGGGCGGTAATCAGTGGGACTCGAGCTACCACAAACACATTTACATAGAGGAGTAACATTACCAATTCTCCAACTAGTGCTAAAAGCTCCTCTTCTTGATAACTTGCGCAAAATAACAGATAACTTTGGAGCTAAGAAATCTGCTGTCTTTATAAAAAACAAAGGAAAAATACCATTTGGGTCTACACCTCCATAAGCATCAAGGTCCATCAACAGAGCTTTAATCTCACGAGATCGAAAAGCTAAACTAGTTAGTTTAGCCTCAGGAAAACAGGAATGATGAAGTTCAAGTTTTTCATTACTCTGTTTACTGTCAAAAACATCAGCCAAAAGGGTTGCCTTTTCCTTTGGACAGTGAGTGACTGAGCCATCTGGTTTAAGTAAAGGAGGAACTGTTGCATCTACACCAAAGAGTGCAGATTTAAGGGTAGACCACCATTTATTTTCCTGAGTTGTACCAGAAAGTGTTTCTTTTATGGTTAAATTGTACTCCTTTTCAGTTGAGGCATAAACTCTCTGAGCAAAAGCTCGAAGCTGAGTATAGTTGTTCCAGGTCAAATCTGATCTGTTCCCCTTCCAAAGATGATAGGCCTCCTGTTTCTCCAAATAAGCACGTCTACAATCATCATTGAACCACGGTTTGTCCTTCACTCGATACCTTAGCACACGAGAAGGGATACGCCTATCAATTATGTTGACTAGATTCTCATTCATAGGGACAACAGGATCTACACTATTATATAATTGTGACCAATTCAAGCACAAAAGATCATGTAAAATCCCATTCCAGTCTGCTTGGGATTTCATATAAATTTTACA
>NC_090726.1:12449762-12454762 GCF_036898095.1 Palaemon carinicauda | reverse complement strand
CCTGTTAAGATCATATGAATTTAGCTGTAAGCTCTCCGGACATTTGGTCTTTCCCATTGGAAGAACCATTTATATATAATCCAAGGGCTCTTTTTAACTCATTAATTATCATATTATTACTATATAACAGTCAATCGTTTATGAATCAATAAGAAATTTATAGCATAAATCTTGTATTTATATATATTCAAATGCCTCTACCTTTTTATTAGTTCCTCTAATGAAATTTAACATTTTCAAGTTTACAGGTTTTTTTTCGAACATATCCTTCCGTTTAAGTTCATATTTTTACACCAGCTACCTTTTTATGAGCAATACCATGATATTATCGTTTTCATATATATATATATATATATATATATATATATATATATATATATATATATATATATATATATATATATATACATATATATATATATGTATATATATATATATATATATATATATATATATATATATATATATATATATGTATATATATATATATATATATATATATATATATATATATATATATAAATATATATATATATATATATATATATATATATATATATATATATATATATATATATACATATTTATATATATATATATATATTTATATATAAATAAATGAATAAATAAATAAATATATATATATATATATATATATATATATATATATATATATATATATATATATATATGTATATATATATATATCTATATATATATATATATTCTTAGAAATATATATATATATATATATATATATATATATATATATTTATTTATTTATAGAAATATATATACATATGTGTATATATATATATATATATATATATATATATATATATATAAATACATACATATATATATATATATATATATATATATATATATATGTATATATATATATATATATATATATATATATATATATATATATATATACATATATATATATATATATATATATATATATATATATATATATATATATATATATATATATATATATATATATATATACACATATTTATATACATATATACACATATTTATATACATATATACTGTATATATATATATATATATATATATATATATATATATATATATATATATATATATATATATATATATATATATATACATATATATACAGACACATAGGAACCTATATTTCCTTCGAAGGCAGCCGGAATGGTCGAAATTGGTCTGATATACAAATGGGATGAGGATGAATATTCCAAGGTTCTAAACAGAGCCGCTGGAAGCACCTCAACCACTCCTACGACTATTAGTCTTATTCATTTACAGGTAATCATCTTATTGGAAACATTTTTTATGTGAGGCTTATGTACTGTAAATTACCAACTATTACGGGTGACCATAATTTTAAACATTTAGATTTTCCTTCAATTTGAATTCAAGAATACGCAATTTGTTGCATATTATGAATTTTAGCTCAGAATATAAACCTTTCAATCACAATTATATAGTTTACCAAATTCAGGAGAAAATTACTGCACTACTTAAACTTGAAATATTTTCTTCAGACCTTTTCCTTTCATAATTTGTTTTCCAAAACCTTGCTTATCATTTGTTCTTATGTAAACCTTTTCATTATATAAAATTTGCTTAGTCCTTTTTTTTTTAAATAATGATTTTTTTATGATATTCAATTTAATACTTTTCAAAAGCCCGCCATGTTATATTATTTTCTCTAAAATATGTTATTTGATGGACTTTTTTTCATCTTAATGTTTGGACATTTTGATATTTTTTCTTTTAGATCCATTCACTTTATTTTTATGATGTCTCATTTTATATACTGTCTTATCGATTGTGTACCAACCGTGTGTCACACAATTGTACATAATTATTTTGTATATATTATGCTTATATCTGCGCTCTTCCCTCGCACTAAAAAGAACCTGAATGATCATGTCTCTGGTTTTGCTCTGTAACATTGTCTGTCTCTCGAACATGATATGTCCTGTTGCCTTGAGGTTTTGTATATAAAGGAGAGTGTTCCTTAATAAACAACTCAGTCGATTGCATCCTGCCTTTGAGTTCACAACCCTCTCTCGGCCCGTCACATTGGTGACCCCGGAAGTCGACTCGCTCCCACCGCCTTTCACCCCCACCCCCTCGCCCCTTCATCGTTGGTACTATGGCGGACTCTACGGCAGTTGGTGCTGCGGCCGCTCCATTCAAACTTTCATCGGTTGCCAGTGGAGAGGCGTTTGCTTGGTTTCAGCGCACAGAAGTCCAGTTTCGTATCAGGGGCGTGACTCGCTCAACCACCAAAGCGGATTATGTTTTCGCGGCGATACCCGAGGACACCTTCCCAGAAATATCCGACTGGCTTTGTGAACAAGGAGACACCCCAATAGCGTATGACGCCCTCAAAACATACCTTCTGCAGCAGTACTCACCGTCGCCAGCCGCCCGTATAGCAAAGCTTTTTCAGCTCTCGCAACAACCGTTGCTTTGCTTGCCCTCAGTGAAATGACCAGTATCGCTCGCCTTCAACCTGCCGCACACGGCTCTCCTCGTGAGGTGAACCTACTTCGTGCCCTTTGGATACGCCGTTTACCTGAACCTGTACGCGCTGCCATACCCGATGTTGAAAGTTTACCCATAAAGGACTTGATGACCAAAGCCGACGCCCTTATGGACAGCCACTTCAAGACCTCCATCAACGCCTCCACCCCTGACGACGAGGATGCCTATTCAACGTCAACCGAAGCTGACATGAATGCCGTAGGACATACACGCCTACCCCATGACGTGCCGAAGCAGCGATAAAGCCGCCCACCACCCACCAATCGCTCGCGCCCCAACGAACGACTTCTACAGCCACTTACTACCTCCCATCCGCCGCAGTTTTGCTACTACCACTTCAGATTCGGGGCAACCGCGAAGAAACGTGCCAAGGATTGCCAGTGGCCAAAAAACGTGTAAGTAGGCCATTGCTTGTGACGGTGGCCTCCCGTATTTCTAATCTTTTCTTTTTACAGGATGCTGGAACAGGCGTGCGATTTTTGGTAGACATGGGTGCTTGTCGTTCTCTTTTGCCAAGGAAACTCTTCAAGGCACGACGTAGTATGTCTACATCTGCCGACGTCCGCTTGGTAGCTGCCAACGGATCTGCGATACCCACCTACGGTTATGAGAACCTCACATTATCGTTTGGAAACAGTAAATTCAATTGGAAGTTTCTCGTTGCTGACGTCACAATGCCAATCCTCGGTGCGGATTTCCTCTCTCATTTCTACCTTCTGGTCGATGTCGCCCACCGACGATTGGTCAACACAGACTCGTACTTGTCGACACCTCTTCAACCCGCCCCCTCTAACCTCGCTCTCCACATCAGCGCACCCCCAGATGCCTACGCCCACCTCTTCACGTCGTACCCGGAAGTTTTCCGTCCAGAACTTCGCCAAACGCCAACGGTTCCTGCCAAGCACGGTATTTATCACCATATCAAGACGACGGGACCCCCAGTCTTCACAAAATTCAGACGTCTGGCACCGGAACGATTGGCAGCCGCCAAACAGACGTTCACCAAAATGGAGTAAATGGGCCTTTGCCAAAAGGCCTCCAGCCCATGGTCGTCACCCTTACACATCGTTCTGAAGAAAGACGGCTCCCTCCGTCCGTGCGGGGATTACAGGCGCCTGAACATGCAAACAAAACCGGATCACTACCCCCTCCCAAACATTGCCGACGTGACCCCCTACCTGCCTAAAGCGTAGGTTTTCTCTACGCTCTACCTCCTGAAGGGGTATTATCAGGTGCCTATGAACCCAGAAGACATCCCCAAGACCGCCATCACCACTCCGTTTGCTACATACACCTTCAATTACTCCTGTTTTGGCCTTCGTAATGCTGGGGCAACGTTTCAACGTCTCATGGATGGCATATTAGGGGCCCTCCCTTTCTGTGTATGTTATGTGGACGACATACTTGTGTTCTCCTCCTCAAAAGAGGAACACCTCCGTCACCTGCGCATCGTGCTCGACCGCCTGCAACAAAACGGCCTTGTAGTCCGGTACGACAAGTGTACCTTTGTCGCCAACGAAGTGTCGTTCTTAGGGCACCGTATCACTCCTGAAGGAGTCCATCCCCTCCCTGAGAAGGTAGCAGCCGTTCAGAACTTTCCCGCGCCCACGACCGTCAATGCTCTGCAGGAATTCTTGGGCATGATCAACTATTATCACCGTTTTCTGCCAGCCATTGCCGCCACTCTTGCTCCCCTCTACGCCTCCCTCAAGGGCAAGCCAAAGGACCTTAAGTGGGGTCCCCTCCAAGAAGCAGCCTTCTGCAATGCAAAGAAGGCCCTATCAACTGCTGCGGCTCTTCTTTTTCCTATCCCAAACGCCCCTCTCCTTTTCTCCACCGATGCCAGCGACGTCGCTATTGGTGCAGTACTCGAGCAGGTGGTCAAAGGCTCGCCCCGCCCATTGGCGTTCTTCAGCAGAAAACTGTCCAAGGCAGAATCGGGTTATTCTACCTTTGATCGAGAATTGCTGGCGGTGCACTTGGCTGTCCGTCACTTTCGCCATTTCTTAGAAGGTACGCCCTTCGTCATTTGCACAGACCACATGCCTCTGGTGCACGCCTTCACTCGACAGTCTGACGCCTGGTCCGCCCGTCAACGCCGACATCTTTCCGCCGTGGCTGAATACGATTGCACCCTCCAATACATCCCTGGGAAAATGAATCCCGTTGCCGATGCCCTGTCAAGAAACACGTTGGCTGCCGTTCAACTGGGATTGGATTACAACGCCCTGGCTGAAGCCCAACGACAGGATCCAGAGTATCAAGCTTGTAGGACATCCTGCACGTCCCTCCGTTGGGAAGACACCACCCTCCTCTGTGATGTCAGTACTGGTAGACCGCAACCTTGGATTCCTGCTCCCATGCGCCGACAGGTGTTTGATTTCATTCACGGCCTTTCACATCCCTCGTGCCGTTCTACTGCACAGCTGCTGAAGGCAAAG
>NC_090726.1:12434762-12442262 GCF_036898095.1 Palaemon carinicauda | reverse complement strand
GGATATATTGACGTAAAGGAGTGATATTACGGTCACCACCCCGTAGAAGATAATAACTAATGTAAAATTACGGTTCCCTATATTTTACTGAAAAACGGCTGAGAGCACTATATTTTTACTAAGATTCCCCGATTGAAATTACGGGGTTTTTTAACTGTAATAAAAATTTTCACACCATATCCTAACAAAAACTTTTCCAATCCAGACACCTCTCTTTTCTATGAATTGTCATGGCTCTGAAAATTCTGATATTCCTTATAAAGATAATCAATGTAATCATATTAATTTTCCAGCACGTACAAATGATGACAAATGTAATATATATATATATATATAGTATATATATATATATATATATATATATATATATATATATATATATATATATATGTATATATATATATATATATATATATATATATATATATATATATATATACATATATATATATATATATATATATATATATATATATATATATATATTTCTTTGTAATGCAAACTAAAATGATAAGATATATTCCTTTATTTTAATTAGAATACTATTTCTTCTTTCCAATATGACTTGTTCTCCCGACAGGAAGGTTAAAGACCCACAGATCCTTTCAGTATTCGTTCTTATTTGAAGTAAGCCAAGTTCGCTATGGTTACATAAGAGGATTTGGTCCAAAGGGAGGCTGACGTTTCATCAATTCGAGTTTATGTGTTTCTCTCTTTCGTTGTGTTGCCCTTTACTTATATAAAGCTATAGTTCTCTCTTTTCTCTCTCTCTCTCTCTCTCTCTCTCTCTCTCTCTCAATGTTGTATTGCCTAATACCTATATAAAACTAGAGTTCTCTCTCTCTCTCCTCTCTCTCTCTCTCTCTCTCTCTCTCTCTCTCTCTCTCTCTCTCTCTCTCTCTCTCTCTCCATTGTATTGCCTAATACCTATATAAAACTAGAGTCCCTCTCTCTCTCTCTCTCTCTCTCTCTCTCTCTCTCTCTCTCTCTCCGTTGTATTGCCTAATACCTATATAAAACTAGAGTCCCTCTCTCTCTCTCTCTCTCTCTCTCTCCTCTCTCTCTCTCTCTCTCTCTCTCTCTCTCTCTCCGTTGTATTGCCTAATACCTATATAAAACTAGAGTCCTCTCTCTCTCTCTCTCTCTCTCTCTCTCTCTCTCTCTCTCTCTCTCTCTCTCTCCGTTATATTGCCTAATACCTATATAAAACTAGAGTCCTCTCTCTCTCTCTCTCTCTCTCTCTCTCTCCTCTCTCTCTCTCTCTCTCTCTCTCCGTTGTATTGCCTAATACCTATATAGAACTAGAGTCCCCTCTCTCTCTCTCTCTCTCTCTCTCTCTCTCTCTCTCTCTCTCTCTCTCTCTCTCTCTCTCTCTCTCTCTCTCTCTCCGTTGTATTGCCTAATACCTATATAAAACTAGTTCTCTCTCTCTCTCTCTCTCTCTCTCTCTCTCTCTCTCTCTCTCTCTCTCTCTCTCTCTCTCAATTTTCAATTTTTTGTATTTCGTAGCTGTCTGCTGACGCTCATCAAGTAAATCCTTTTAAATTCATTTTCCATTCCTCGCTCCGCACGGTGTTGAATTTTTATGAGAAGGGGTAGTTTATTTGCTGAATCAGAATCCAGGATTATTCCCTGTCAATCAACGCAACCCCTGGTTTATCAAACAGTGTACCAACTGTGTCGTTATGCCGAGCGTGCTACAACTAATGGAGAGAAAAAATTATTTCATATTTTAATGCTGGAAAGGTAAGATGTTGTAACGTCCTTGACTGGTGAATGCCAGATTGGGGTTTGAGTCCAGCTCAAATTCGTTAGTTTCTTAGGTCACTGCAACCTTGCCAATATTGTAAGTCAAGGATGGGAGTTTTGGGGGAGCCTATATATCGATCTGCAGAAACATCAGCAGCCATTGCCTGGGCCAGGCCATAGCTTGATTGGGCGCTAATCAAATGAATATATGCTCAGTCTCTAGGGCATTGTTCTGCTCGATAGGACAATGTCACTATCACTTGCCCCTTCCATTCATGAGTGGCCTTTAAAACCTCAAATGTTGGCTAAACAAATCAAATATTGTACACCGTTTAAAGAAATACCTTTTTATTATCAGAGCTATTTTAACCCAACTTATTTTCCTTAGTTTTCTTGCTATTATGAAAGTAGAACAGATTAGGTACCTGACATCTACTATATGTCAAGAGGGGAGATATGATACTGAAGTTGAGAATAGGATAAAAGGAGACTCGGGAAAGTGTAGGGAGGTAGCAGAAGTGGTACAATATGTGACAAGAAAATGCCAATCAAGCTAAAAGTCGAGAATTATAGCACAGAAATAATACTGGTATTGATATGAATTGTACCCAGGAAAGGACATATGAATTTCAAATGTTGTCATCAGTCACGAATGACTACTGTAGTAGGCTAGCTGGAATTACGGAAGTTGGCCGAACCCAATTTCAGTATAATGGGGGCAACCTCTAGTGCGGCGGAAAAAAAAACCCTTTTAGTTCAATGCCCAGAACCCTGATATAGGTTTCAAATTGCTTCTCTTCTTCATCTTAGTCAAATACAAGACATCAATTATCATAAGACATTCATGATGTACCGATGAACTTCAAATGTTATCATCAATCACGACTGACTACTGTAATAGGCTAGCTGGTCTGAGGGAACTTAGCCAAAACCTATTTCAGTATAAAAGGACAACCTCTGGTGAGGCGGAAAAACCCGTAAGTTCAATGCTCAGAACATTGAAATGGATTACTAATTGCTTTTCTCCTTCATATCAGTCAAGTCTACGTCATCGGTTATCATGAGACATCCATTATCTACTGAGGACTTTTGAAATGACATGAAAATAAAATAAAAAAGAGGAGGGAAAGAAGGAGGGTCGTGGGAACCAAGCCTGCAATTATGGTCATCGGTTATCATAAGACATCCATGATCTACTGATGAATTTTGAAATGAGATGAAAATAAAATAAAAAAGAGGAGGGAAAGGAGGAGGGTCGTGGGAACCAAGCCTGCAATTAAGGACGTATGCAAAACCCACCTGATTAGCCCTTTGGTCAGGGCGAAACTTTTAAGTGTGTCACTTTGGTAGTAGTACAAGCGTATAAGAATTAATCTATAATATATATATATATATATATATATATATATATATATATATATATATATATATATATATATATATATATATATATATATATATATATATAAGTAGGGAAAAGAAAATACCAACCTATATATGTAAAATATGCGAAGAGTAAATGTTGTATAATAATACTAATGTGTGCAAGTACACGTTTTGCGTTCTGTGTCGATATATACACGTACACGTACGAATTATTCTTTCTATAACTCTTTGAGTTATTATTATTATTATTATTATTATTATTATTATTATTATCTACAACCCTAGTTGGAAAAGCAAGATGATATAAGCCCAAAGGCTCTAACAGAGAAAATATCCCAGTGAGGAAAGGAAATAAGGAAACTACATGAAAAGTAGTTAACAATTAATAATAAAAATATTTTAGGAACAGTAACAACATTAAAATAAATATTTGATATATAAACTATAAAAAGTAGAAAAAAACATGAGGAAGAGAAATAAGATAGAAAAGTGTGCCTGAGTGTACCCTCAAGCAAAAGAACTCTACACCAAAACAGTGAAAGACCATGGTACAGAGGCTATGACACTATCCAAGACCAGAGAACAATGGTTTAATTTTGGAGTCTCCTTCTCCTAGACGAGCTGCTTACCATAGCTAAAGAGTCTTGCCAAGAGGACAGCACCCAATGAACAATTACAGTGCAGTAGTTAATCTCTTGAGAGAAGAATTGTTGGGCAATTCCAATGTTGTCAATTGCATGAGGAAAGAGGAAAATGTGTAAAGAATAGGCCAGACTATTCTGTGTATGTGTTGGCAAATATTAAATGAGCCGTAACCAGAGAGAGGCATTCAATGTAGTACTGCCTGGCCAGTCAAAGGACCCAATAACTCTTTAGTGGTAGTATCTCAACGGGTGGCTGATGCCTTGGCCATCCTACATCTAGCAGGTTTATAAAATGGAAACGGTTTACATGACACAGTTAATGAATGAATAAATCTTACATAAAACTTTTATGTTTGTTTTATAAACATCGAGGTTTCTTAGTTTTACAGAAATAATTCAATAGGATAGAATTCATTGGATAGAGTTGCCTTATTGCAGACGTTTTTTTATAAGAAGAGTGATTGATTAATTGATTATCAGTTATCTGGCATCCTGAAATTGTAAAAAGAGCAGTTTTCATTGACAGAGAGAGTTATATGATATGATTTGAATATGATTTCAGTTTTGTTCCATTCGCCTTGTTCTATGACATTTTCATTCTAACGCAACATCCACACTTCATCTATATAAATGAACATTGGCTCTTTATGTTATAGATATACCCCGTCTCTTCTGATGCAATTACAGAGAAGTAAGAAATAACTCTACTTACATGAAAATATTTACTAAGGAAATTATGCTAAGGTTTATTTTATAACTGATTTACACTCTGAAACGCCCTTATTTACAAACACAAATTCCTAGGTGGATAACGCAACACAGTCAGTCGTTGACGAAGACAGAAATGTGACCTTTTTCCTATACATTATTCGATTTGTCTATTTTGTTCGCGCTTCTAAAGATCATAAAATTACGCCATAGTCAAGCAACTACTCACATAATAAATTTACTCCTTAAATGATTTGAATCTGTAATGAATGATGATATTCTACATTCGAAAAAATTCCATTTGGCAGCGCTGTCCTAAATTCGTCCCACCAACCATAACTATGCTGATGATTGTTGCCTTGGTCAATTGTACAGGGAATGACTACCATCATGTGTTCTGATGAAGAAAGGAAATAATAAACATTTCTATAAGTAAACTCAGGTTGCTTCCAATAGCATATGAAAAAAATCTCACACCATTTTCTGATAAAAATATTCATTCCTAATAAGGAAACGATCGTTGGACAATTTACCAACAGTCAAATCTGTAGCCTCTACCTTCCTACCCCACTTTTTTGACACACGTGTTCGTTAAATGATTGGGTATTTAGTTATGAAATTGTGCTTCTGATGCCATCTATTGGTGGTAAAGTAAAACACGTTACGACGTAAGGTAGGAGGCTAGGGGAGTCTGCGTCATTATGCCTCTTGGAATGTAACAATACTGTTATTCTAAGTAGTTTTTACTGAGAATACATGCCATATTATGAAACATGTTAATTATATTCTGATTTCATAAAAAGGTAATTTGAAAATTAGTTCAAATAACTGTGTAATTACTTGATTGCCTTACCGATTGCTGTAAATATGGCATATCTGGCTACCCCCATTACCCCCAAATGTTGTAAATATGGCATATCTGGCTACCCCCATTACCCCCAAATGTTATTGATCGAACGATTTGTTTGCTGAGGAAATTTTTTTTCATATTTATTTGTGAAATTTGTAATTTCTTAGGAATTAAGTAAAGGCCAGACAACAAGGAACATCAAGTTCAAGTGCGTCTGTTTTTATAGCAATTGTGAGGCCAAATAGCATCAGAAATGAAGTGATATATTCTGTAATGAGTGGTTGGTGGGGATAATTATTAATTTGGTGCTCTATAGCTAAAGCCATCTATTGGCCATGCATAATAAACACTGTATACAACTCTAAAATCCTTGCATTAAGGAACCTTCTATGACGTAATTTTTGTTGAAGATAGCCCCCCAAACAGCGTAATTAATTGGAACTGTAATATAATTTATACCTGCCACATATATCTCTATAAAGGTAGTAATCTATCACCTATTTGCCATTGGATAGAATCATTCACATGATGGAACGATGGGCGTGTGCTGCCATCTTTTGGCAAGAAGAAAGACTTGGATTTTATTCAAACTGGGAGAGATATATGATTGTTAAAACATACTTTCATGTTTTTTTTGTTTTTTTTTTATTAATGCATCAACAATTCTTAGTACCAATAAAACTTTTAAGTCATTTGATAATTAGGCTCTTAGTAATGGTAATTATATGCAAAATACAGATATTTATGGTAAAATATACATAGAGCAGGTCCCAGTATTCTAAAAGCAAAGAGTTGGAACTCAGCCATAGAATTGAAAATCCCAAGTTTAACAAATATTTATTCATATCCGTACCAAATACGTTGTTAGCTAGTCATAAACCCAATTATAGATATGAGTCCTCTATAAAATGTGACTCGTTACATGTAGTGTAAAAATATTTATTTATGATAGTCTAAAATACAGAGATAGAGTTTGCGACACATTTAATTCTATATCAAAACAGAATTAATGGCAAAACGGTCAAGAAAATATAAAAAATTTCTTCCTCTTCCCTGGAAGGTGATACCCTGATTTTAGCAGAGACTAATACGAACCGAATTAAGATACATGATTTATCACCAGACAGATATAAAGGACTTACGTTTATCCTACAGTCATCTGGAATCCTTTTACTCATTTGTATCCTCGGCAAAGGTCCTGATCTTAAAAGAGGAGCTACGAGCTGGAAAATGATTGCTTCAAGTTATATTCGAACAATATTGCTGTTTGAAAAAGAATTTTTGAACCAAGTAATTTATCGGTATAAGTGATATGACTCTACTTATATTGCCTTTCGTAAGAGGAATTACTCCGTAAAGCGTCACTAGTAACTATTAACATGAGCTAAAGTTAATAAACACTAAAAACAATATTAAGAGTTTCATGGGGCTTTATGAAGTAGATAACTTTTTTCAATATCTTGAGTATACATCTGACTTTAAAGATTAAGTAAATGAAAATGTTTATGCCATTACCTGTCATTAAGTAACACATACAAGTGTTTAAAACTATACGATTTTTATTACAAAGCCGGAAAAAATATAGGGAATATGAAAATCCTGTTTATGTCGGTTCTTGACTATTGAACATTCCTCGACAAAATGTGAAAAAAAAAAAACAGTTTTGCTTAGGTTCTGTTATTTTCAACATATAACTGTAAACAAAGATGAGTAGGGTATTTCAAATAATTAAAACATTTTTTTTACCTTTACAATTGATAAAACATGCGTCATTATAAAAAAAAAAAATAATAATTATTTGTGTTTTGCTATATACGGTATAAAGTATATCTAAATCATGAATAGGCTAAAACAATATATTGCATAAGGTTAAACGTTTTTCTTTCTTCTGTATCTCTCTGAAAAATTGCTGCATCAATAGATGTTTTCTTCAAGCAAATATTTGTGTTAAATTTTAACTCAAGGGAGATGCATTTCTAAGACAGAAATGGCACAGATTTATCAAATAGCAGTTTTTTTATTCTTTCTCTCTCTCTCTCTCTCTCTCTCTCTCTCTCTCTCTCTCTCTCTCTCTCTCTCTCTCCTCTCTCTCTCTCTCTCTCTCTCTCTCTCTCTCTCTCTCTATATATATATATATATATATATATATATATATATATATAT
>NC_090726.1:12419762-12422262 GCF_036898095.1 Palaemon carinicauda | reverse complement strand
TGTATATATATACATGTGTGTGCGTGTATATATATATATATATATATATATATATATATATATATATATATATATTTAAAAGTATTGCAGAAATTCCTCTATTGATTAAATAATCTTCATTTTATAACGGATTAATCTTCACTGAAACGATACCAACGAGGCAAGACAACTTCGTAAACCAACAGCAGCAGCTTCCTTCAGGATTCTCTCCAAAACCACTTACGGAGGACGAGTAGGATCTCTTTGATGAAGATTAACTGACTATTAGAGAATGGCAAATGCATATTACCGTGACTTTGAGAGGCGGTTTATGGCCCAACACAGATAAGCTCAGAGCAAAGCACCTGATGGTTCCTGTTTAAAGGACCGATGCAGAGATTAAATTCTGATTAAGTGACTGTCAATAACACGTACTCACGTAGGTAAATGTACTGCGCACAACTAATGCGTGTACATACACAAGTACCTCTACAAATAGATTTGTTATGCACATATATACTGTGTATATATGTATGTATGTAAATATAAATATCTATATATTTATATATATAAATAATATATATATATATATATATATATATATATATATATATATATATATATATATATATATATATATATATATATATATATATATATATAGAGAGAGAGAGAGAGAGAGAGAGAGAGAGAGAGAGAGAGAGAGAGAGAGAGAGAGAGAGAGAGAGAGATGCAGTTGCATTTATCAATTTTTATATTATGGACTCCACTTATTACAAGTGTCATGTTCTTGGCAATTATTTAGATTATACAAACTTGCTATTATTCCAGTTCTTATTGAAGCAATAATAAAATGCAACCATATTCATTCTACCGTACACTTTGTTATTTCAAAAATATTGCACTTGTTTATTTAAAGTTATTTGGCATGAAATTTCTTTTTTTTTTTTTTTTTTTTTTTTTTTTTTAAAGCTTAAATGGCCCCATTATAGTTTCCCTCATAGCCCCCTCCCATCCCACCTCGTTCTCAACTCCCCATGCACTTCTTTTCTCTTCCACTTTATTATGCAGCGGAAGATTTAAGAAACGAGTCTGCAAGTTTGGGAAGCGAAAGAGACCTTGGTACGGTTCATCTTGAAGACGCTCCTCTTCTAGCCTGAGAAGAAAGGGAAAATATTTACGTTTTCTCTATTTGTCCGTATTTATCTGACTTTTACCTTCCGTAACATTTCTCTTTCAGTGAAAGGGTTAAAAGTAAATAATCACCACACTCCAGATGGTAAATCAGTTATGAAAAAGAAAAACAAATAATTCCCATACCTTACAAAAGCATAAATTACTTGCCAAAAAGTAATACATAAAGTTTTAAAAATTTATCACTTAGCGCATATAGAATGGTATGAAGCTATAGTTTCTTTTACCAGATTATATATTCACATAAATTTCATTTCAATTCACACTCGTTTTTCTTAAATCGTGAGAAATAAAGAAGTATATTTTCTATTAAAAAGAACAGAAAAGACTTACGTGCTGCTACATGCTGAACATAGGTTTATATTACACATTGGTTTCTATCAAACTATCTAGTAATACTTCAATTTATAAATGCAAGTTAAGTTAAAGTTTAAGTTACTGAGGAGTTAGACCGAGCAACTATATAGCGACTATAAAGAGCTCTTACCACTTCATATCGTTGAAGATATTAAAAAATTGAATTAGACAATTAACGCCCTTTAATTCCTAATGAATAGTTAAGCACAAACCAAAGACATAACAGATGTCGAAGAGAACAGAGATTTGAGCTCAGAGGAAACTTTAACTTTAACTCTCTTCCAAAGAATTTTTTTTAGCGGAACTTCCAGAGATATGTGTCCTTAGGATACACAACCTCCGGTATGCATTATTATATAAACGTCACGAAAGTGCATCACCAAACCACGGACCAAAAATCCTTGTAAGGATTATTGTAATGAAACATCTTTATGTGTACATAATTTCCTGAGATGTTACTAAAATTATTCCTATTCACTTAATGAAAATATTTCCATAAAGAAACCCATTATTACTAAGATGTAACTTATCACCTGAATCCGCTCTAACTTGAAACAATATTAACACAAGTGCAGGATTCTACCGTATTAGACTATTCAAGATTTCCACTATAAAAAAATACACTACTATTATAAGAGAATTTCATGTGCAAAGTATATCTTAGGATGTTACTGAAATTATTCCTTTTCACTAATTAAAAAATATTTGCTTAAAAAAGCTCATTATTACTAAGATATAACTTGATCTCTGAATCACTTCTACTCAAATTTAAAAAAAGAAAAAGAGAAAAAAGTATGCTACACTATTAGAAATTTCCGCCATAAAAAATACATTGCATAATATTTGATTGTGTGGTAGTATAATCAATAAAAATAACATTCAATGTACCTTCTTGATTTATATATATATATATATATATATATATATATATATATATATATATATATACATACTATATATATATATATAT
>NC_090726.1:12397262-12399762 GCF_036898095.1 Palaemon carinicauda | reverse complement strand
CAAAATAACTTATTTTTTTCGTAAAATAACTTATTTTTTCGTTTATACATAATGCGTTTTGAACCTTGGTAGATATTTGCACTCTTTTTTTTATGCATTTAACTTCTTTGACGCTTCGTCATATTTTTACGAGAGAGAGAGAGAGAGAGAGAGAGAGAGAGAGAGAGAGAGAGAGAGAGAGAGAGAGAGAGAGAGAGAGAGAGAGAGAGAGAGAGATAGAGAGAGTCTCTTCAAATAACATGATTACTACATAGATTGCTAAAAATGCCATAAATGCCCTGTGGCCGCGGGGGCATAAAGCAATTAGAATAGCGCCAACGTTATCCCTGCGTGTCGTAAGAGGCGACTAAAAGGGACGGGACGAGGGGGCTGGGAACCCCCTCTCCTGTAGAGTATCCTGTGAGACAGCAACAAAGAGATGGAGCTGGGGGGAGAGTGACTGCTCCCCGCACTCTAGTTTTGGGGTGTTTGAATGTGCGTGGATGTAGTACGATAGAGAGTAAAAGATGTGAGATTGGAAGTATGTTTAGAAGTAGAAGGATGGATGTATTGGCCTTGTGTGAGACAAAGATGAAAGGAAAGGGTGAAGTGATGTTTGGTGAAATGTCTGGTAGAGTGTCTGGGATTGAAAGGGGAAGAGCGAGAGAGGGTGTGGCTTTATTGTTGAGTGAATGGATGACAGGTAAAGTAGTGGAATGGAAGGAGATATCATCTAGGTTAATGTGGGTAAGGGTTAGGTTGGGTAGGGAATGTTGGGCGTTTGTCAGTGCGTATGGGCCAGGTAGTGAGAAAAGTGAAGAAGAGCGGAATGAGTTCTGGAGTGAATTAACTAGGTGTGTAGAAGGACTGGGTAGAAGGAATTATGTAGTTGTTATGGGTGACTTAAATGCTAGAGTGGGTGCTGGAGAGGTAGAAGGTGTCATTGGGAAATATGGCGTACCAGGTGAAAATGAGAGTGGTGAGAGACTGGTAGATATGTGTGTTGAACAAGAGATGGTAATAAGTGCTAGATTTTTTAAAAAGAAAGATAAAAATAAGTATACATGGGTAAGAGTGGCAAATGGAAGAGTAGTAGAAAGGGCATTGATGGATTATGTGTTGATAACGAAAAGAATGTTTGGAAGATTGAAAGACGTGCACGTGTTTAGGGGTATGGCTAACGGTATGTCTGATCATTTTTTGGTGGAAGGAAAATTGGTTGTAGCAAAAGAGTGGGGGAATGGAGTAGGTGGATGTAAAAGGGAGCTAGTGAGGGTTGAAGAGCTAATAAAACCGGGGGTAAAAAGTAAATATCAGGAAAGGTTGAAAATGGCATATGACGAGGTGAGAGTAAGAGAAACTGGTAATTTAGAGGAGGAGTGGAAGTTAGCAAAAGAAAATTTTGTTGGGATTGCAAGTGATGTATGTGGCAAGAAGGTTGTTGGAGGCAGCATGAGGAAGGGCAGTGAATGGTGGAATGAAGGAGTGAAGGTAAAAGTGGAAGAGAAAAAGAGGGCTTTTGAAGAATGGCTGCAGAGTAATAGTATAGAGAAGTATGAAAAATATAGAGAGCAAAAGGTGGAAGTAAAGCGCAAGGTACGTGAGGCAAAGAGGGCAGCTGACCTGAGGTGGGGTCAGGGACTGGGTCAGTCATATGAAGAGAATAAGAAGAAGTTTTGGAAAGAAGTGAAGAGAGTAAGGAAGGCCGGCGCAAGAATTGAAGAGACAGTGAAAGATGGAAATGGAAGGTTGTTAAAAGGAGAGGAGGCAAGGAAAAGGTGGGCGGAATATTTTGAAAGTTTGCTGAATGTTGAGGATGATAGGGAGGCAGATATAATTGCGGTTCCAGGTGTTGAGGTGCCAGTGATGGGAGATGAGAATGAGAGAGAGATTACAATAGAGGAAGTGAGGAGAGCACTAGATGAAACGAGAGTAGGAAAAGCATCGGGTATGGATGGTGTGAAAGCTGAGATGTTGAAGGAAGGGGGTGTGACTGTACTTGAATGGTTGGTGAGATTGTTTAATGTGTGTTTTGTGTTGTCAATGGTACCAGTAGATTGGGTCTGTGCATGTATTGTACCACTATATAAGGGTAAGGGAGATGTGCATAAGTGTTGTAATTCAAGAGGTATTAGTTTGTTGAGTGTAGTTGGAAAAGTGTATGGTAGAATACTGATTAATAGGATTAAGGATAAAACAGAGAATGCAATCTTGGAAGTACAGGGTGGTTTTAGAAGAGGTAGGGGTTGTATGAATCAGATTTTTACAGTTAGGCAGATATGCGAGAAATATTTAGCAAAAGGTAAGGAGGTGTATGTTGCGTTTATGGATCTGGAGAAAGCATATGATAGAGTTGATAGGGAAGCAATGTGGAATGTGATGAGGTTATATGGAGTTGGTGGAAGGTTGTTGCAAGCAGTGAAAAGTTTCTACACAGGTAGTAAAGCATGTGTTAGAATAGGAAATGAGGTGAGCGATTGGTTTCCGGTGAGAGTGGGGCTGAGACAGGGATGTGTGATGT
>NC_090726.1:12389762-12392262 GCF_036898095.1 Palaemon carinicauda | reverse complement strand
CTGTTGACGAGTAAAAAATCAGTTATGATATTTTTAAATTGACACCTTGATCTTAGACATTCTGTGACTTTGAAAGGTCAAATTAACATCACCTGATCTCAGCAAATTCAGATTCACAATCGTTCACTATTAATTAGTGGATACTTGAACTCAACAAAAACATTTAGAACAATTCCAATATTTTCCTGAAGGTTCATTTGCGATGGGTGGGCTTTGCTCTGCATTACACCTCTTGTTCTATGTCTCTTTCTGAATATCATATCTATCAATTACTTCTAAATATCCTTACCGTTTATCCTATCAAAGGTGAATCTATAGAGATAAAGAGCACTGTCACGGAATACGGAGTAGGCTTCATACTTCTGCATAAAAGGTTTATTTGCAAAACATTGAAATCTTATAGAAAAACGCTCCATTAACTCTTATCTGGAACTTAATCTTCATTTTCTTGGATAATAACGCTACTATTTGTCCAAAGGTTTCTTGGACATTTTCTTCTCTTACCGCTCAGCTATTCTGAAGTATATATTTTTACTAAACTACAGTCGCTATTATTTTCTATATGAACAAACTACCTAAATCTATTCTGATCAATTACATCTTATATATAGCACTGACGATAAATTATTACTTACACTGTTAGATATTTGCATTGGAAAACGGTAAACTTCTAGCAACATTTAGGTTAGGACTTTTCCCGTTTGCAAAACGGATATATTGACGTAAAGGAGTGATATTACGGTCACCACCCCGTAGAAGATAATAACTAATGTAAAATTACGATTGCCTATATTTTACTGAAAAACGGCTGAGAGCACTATATTTTTACTAAGATTCCCCGATTGAAATTACGGGGTTTTTTAACTGTAATAAAAATTTTCACACCATATCCTAACAAAAACTTTTCCAATCCAGACACCTCTCTTTTCTATGAATTGTCATGGCTCTGAAAATTCTGATATTCCTTATAAAGATAATCAATGTAATCATATTAATTTTCCAGCACGTACAAATGATGACAAATGTAATTATATATATATATATATATATATATATATATATATATATATATATATATATATATATATATATATATATATGTATATATATATATATATATATATATATATATATATATATATATATATATATACATATATATATATATATATATATATATATATATATATATATATATATATATATTTCTTTGTAATGCAAACTAAAATGATAAGATATATTCCTTTATTTTAATTAGAATGGTATTTATTCTTTTCAATATGTCTTGTGATCCCGACAGGAAGGTTAAAGACCCACAGATCCCTTCAGTATTCGTTCTTATTTGACGTAAGCCAAGTTCGCTATGGTTACATAAGAGGATTTGGTCCAAAGGGAGGCTGACGTTTCATCAATTCGAGTTTGTGTTTCTCTCTTTCGTTGTGTTGCCCTTTACTTATATAAAGCTATAGTTCTCTCTCTCTCTCTCTCTCTCTCTCTCTCTCTCTCTCTCTCTCTCTCTCAATGTTGTATTGCCTAATACCTATATAAAACTAGAGTTCTCTCTCTCTCTCTCTCTCTCTCTCTCTCTCTCTCTCTCTCTCTCTCTCTCCATTGTATTGCCTAATACCTATATAAAACTAGAGTCCTCTCTCTCTCTCTCTCTCTCTCTCTCTCTCTCTCTCTCTGTCTCTCTCTCTCTCTCTCTCTCTCTCTCTCTCTCTCTCTCTCCGTTGTATTGCCTAATACCTATATAAAACTAGAGTCCTCTCTCTCTCTCTCTCTCTCTCTCTCTCTCTCTCTCTCTCTCTCTCTCTCTCTCTCCGTTATATTGCCTAATACCTATATAAAACTAGAGTCCTCTCTCTCTCTCTCTCTCTCCTCTCTCTCTCTCCTCTCTCTCTCTCTCTCTCTCTCTCTCTCTCTCTCTCCGTTGTATTGCCTAATACCTATATAGAACTAGAGTCCCCTCTCTCTCTCTCTCTCTCTCTCTCTCTCTCTCTCTCTCTCTCTCTCTCTCTCTCTCTCTCTCTCTCCGTTGTATTGTCTAATACCTATATAAAACTAGTTCTCTCTCTCTCTCTCTCTCTCTCTCTCTCTCTCTCTCTCTCTCTCTCTCTCTCTCTCTCTCTCTCTCATCGTTTTTCAATTTTTTGTATTTCGTAGCTGTCTGCTGACGCTCATCAAGTAAATCCTTTTAAATTCATTTTCCATTCCTCGCTCCGCACGGTGTTGAATTTTTATGAGAAGGGGTAGTTTATTTGCTGAATCAGAATCCAGTATTATTCCCTGTCAATCAACGCAACCCCTGGTTTATCAAACAGTGTACCAACTGTGTCGTTATGCCGAGCGTGCTACAACTAATGGAGAGAAAAAATTATTTCATATTTTAATGCTGGAAAGGTAAGATGTTGTAACGTCCTTGACTGGTGAATGCCAGATTGGGGTTTGAGTCCCGCTCAAACTCGTTAGTTTCTTAGTTCGCTGCAACCTTACCACCCTT
>NC_090726.1:12364762-12374762 GCF_036898095.1 Palaemon carinicauda | reverse complement strand
TAAATATTTAGGTATTTGAGTACGTTAAGTATCTTTCTCCATAGATTTACCTTTCATTAGATGAACGGGTTGATATTTAGAAAAAAACCTGTAGGAAGATGAGTCATACATGGTAAAGCCCATCCCTCGAAAGTGGACCTTCGCGAAGTTACTACCATTGTTCTAAATGTTTTTCTTGAATTGCAGTATCCGCCAATTGATATTGAACGAGTGTAAATCTATACCTACAGAAGGCTGAAGGTTATGGTATCAATATAAAATCCCCACAAGTGGTTTACTTCCTGTCAATAATATTAACCGGATATGTATCTCTACTCGTTTGAGAGCTATGGCCCTCTGACATTTGTTGACCATGAAAATTCGACCACTTTGAATTTTGAACCTTCCAATTTTCGAAATTATGCATTTTCACTAGTTTGGATTATAGATTTGTGTTTTGGGCACGGGAAAATCAATATTTCACTCTTGTTTCAATTTATAGTAAAAAATCACTGCCTTTGATCTTTACCCTATGAAGTTCAAATATCTCCTAAAAATCAAATAAATCGGGCAAGTAGGTTTTCCTTAGAGGTACTAGCAAAGAAACAAGGAAACTAACAAAACAAAAATCACGCAAAAAGACAAATTAATCTACCAAACACAATATCCCTCTCCCACATCCCGTTGGGGTCGGGTAAATAGCCTTTCCCGTGTCATTTGTTGACCACACGGACACTAGCACTGATTTACAATTGGTTTTTTGGCTGGGTCGTAAAGAAATGATTACCAACAAATTTGAGATTACCTAACAATTTTTTTTCGCTCAAGCGGGAAACTACTGCTGCACTTAAGTCAACGTGTTAAACACAAAAATATTATCTACAAGTTTGAACTTTTGAAGTTCCACTTCATATATTCGCGAACCAGACAAACAGATTGAAAGTGAACGACACAAGACAGGACACTGAACATGATCATAACCCGTCTTGCGATAAGAACATCACAACTTATATGCGACCTGAGTTCTAGCATTTGAGCCCCTCGAAAACGAGAGAGAGAGAGAGAGAGAGAGAGAGAGAGAGAGAGAGAGAGAGAGAGAGAGAGAGAGAGAGAGAGAGAGAGAGCAATAAGAATATTTGGAGCCTTTGTATATCAGTGTTCCAGTTCCTCCTGAGTATAATCTTAAAAATAAAAAAGATTTCAACAACCTTCCATCAGCTGTTTGTAAGTAGTAAAAGAAGTACAAACCTATTCATTATAAAAGCTGAGCTGTAGTCGGTTAGGGGGAATCGACATAACAATCATGTTTTATCCAAAATGAAACATTTTGTAAAACTTGAATTTGTTTTCACCGAAATTAAAAACATTGCCTTTTGTAAAAGCTTTCAGTTGTATCAATCCTCTTGATCCCCAGCAATATTAACAATGGATGTGGGATTTGTACAGATTTACTCCGCATGTAAAGTAATAATTTATTCTCTGTATTGATGTTATGTTTCAGGTTATTTTATGTAGTTCCAATTTTCAATAAATCAACGAACAGAATCAAACTAAAGGGATATGAAAGGAAAAATAATGATTTGCTATAATTGATTAGTCAAATACTACTGGTATACACAACAATAACTACTGAACATATAGAATACAAAGGTAAAAACCTATAAGGGTAATTTGTCATATGAAGAAATCTACTTAATCTATCAATAGAAGGCCTTTTCATCACTTCATACTACAGTCATTTTTTTTTTTTTTGCGAGGCAGATTTGCAATGATTCGCAGGGGTGCCCTCTTAGCTAGGAAAAGTTTCCTGATAGCTGATTGGTCGAAAATATTTGGATAAAAATACTTCCAACCAATCAGCTATAGGGAAACATTTCAGGGCTTAACGGACACCTCTGCAACTCGGTGCAAATCTGCCTCACTAAAAAAATTGACTATAGTTATTGAGACGAATTTCTTCAAAAAACCTGGGTGATAAATACAAACATCCACACGAAAATAAACCTGGAGGATAATTGGAAACAACATAATATATCTGCACATAGAAGCCAGGTGGTATGGTCATGTCATGAGAAGAGATAAACAGTATATTGGGATGAGAGTGATGGAAATGGAGGTACAGGTAACGAGAAGGAGAGGGAGACCAAAGCGAAGGTGGATGGACTGTATCAAGGATGACCTACGGTGAAAGGGATTAGCCGGTGATGAAGTGTGGGACAGAGGTAAATGGAGAACGCTGGCCAGAAACATCGACCCCACATAAAGGTAGGAAAAGATGCAGACAAAGAAGAAGAAGAATAGAAGCCAGAGAGATGGGTGCTCATATAAATGGTTGAGGAATGGGAGTGTCATGTTTGTTAAGGAAATTGGAGGTAAATCTAACGAATAATAGAAAATGAGACTAGAAGGGATCTAAAATAAGTAAAGAAACGGGTATAATGTAGTATTCATAAAATCGGAGAGGGAATGTAAATAAGTATTGAAGGTAAGTTGGAAATGTTTGCTTAAATTGTTAAGGTTTTCATTCTTTAAAGAACTATTAAATCTGAACACAAGAGAAACTATAAAACTGTTGAAGTTAACATGTTCATGTGTGGCGCAAGGAGTATTGAACTGACTAGAAATGAAATCATTATTATCAAAAGATGTATAATGCTTAGCTCTTTCGGAAGAAGGTTCAAATTTCCTTGAGATGGTTTGATCTTGTAAGAAGAATAGAGGATGGCATCTTTTTGTAGAGATTGTAAATCTCAAACGTTGGGTGGAGAGTGGAGACCCAGAAAGTGCTATAAGCAGGTAAGTAGATGTTGGTATAAAAGAAAAAAAAAATCGGTGTCAGTTGATCGTTAGTGTGTGTTAATCTGGGTCGGGGTGAAAATAGTTTTAAATTTGAGCTAAAATCTTTTTGGGTAGGAGAATGAATGTCCTGATTTACTGGAAGTTCTTTACACAGGGCCTCATCCACATTGTAACACTTAAAATATAATTACCATAAATACAATCTGAATAAGCATACGATACCAAACAAAGATGATGTTAAAAATGTTACACATAACCATGAAATGTAATACAATTGCACAAAGAACTATGGTATTGATAGGAAAAGCATTAACGGCAAAGTTCATCCCGGCATAAAATCTTTTCATGTTCATATAGATGAAAGAAGCACTAAACTTCACAAAAAAAAAAAAAAAAAAAAAAAAAGACCCTAGCGATGATCGTTGAACCAAATAAGTTATATGCCATCAATGTTTACACTAAGGCCTTGACATTAATTACGTTTCTAGCAAGATACAGCTGTAATAACTGTGTCTTAGGCTTATTACTGGATGTGGTCAACAAACCAAGCTCTTGTTAGTAACGTAACTAGGTGAGCTATTTCTTTCTGTTTTTCTGTTTCTTAATGAACTCTACATGGAATCACTGGGTATCTAAGGATAAGAAAAAAAAAATTGTTTGCTTAGGTCCACTATACTGGGCATTTTTAACAATGACATTTGTTTATTCAAAACCACCCCAACACTACCAAATCCTTACAAACCCCATCCCTTACCCAATGGGCTTAAATTAGTCTCGTCTCGAGTATCTCCATTCCAGTCATGTGCATTTTGGTGCCGGAAGTGTTAGTACAACAATGAGAGAATAGATGGTGAAAAAGAGAATTATATTCAAGTGGAAAAATGCATATATCTAAAGAAATCGTTTAGAGAGATAATCCTTAAATTCACTGATGGGATACTTAATCCCTATTCAAATCCCTTAACCCGGTGAAAATCCCAATCTTCAAAACAACAGATTTCATAGGATTATTGCTAACAATTGTCTTTTATGTTTGGGAACAGTAAGTGAAACAAAAAATTATTCTTCTTCTTTCTTGCTTTCGGTAAAGTTCATCATCCTGCATTGATATATATATATATATATATATATATATATATATATATATATATATATATATATATATATATATATATATATATATATTTATATATATAGGCCTATATATATATATATATATAAATATATATATATATATATATATATATATATATATATATATATATATATATATATATATATATATATATATATATATATATATATATATATATATATATATGCAGGTAGAAGGTTGGCAAGGGCACCAGCCATCCGATGAAATACTACATTTAGAGATTTATGGTGTCCTTGGCTGGGCGGACAGTACTAAATTGAATACTTGTTCATTATCCCTTTGCCTACACACACACACACACACACACACACACACACACCAAATAGTCCGGCCTATTCTTTACATATTCTCCTCTGTCCTCATGTGCTTGACAACACTGAGATTGCCAAACAATTCTTCTTCACCAAAGGGGTTAACTACAGCACTGTAATTGTTCAGTAGCCACTCTCCTCTTTATAAGGGTAGCAGAGACTCTTTAGCTATGGTAAGCAGCTCTTCTAGGAGAAGGACACTCCAAAGGCAAACCATTTTTCTATAGTTTTGGATAGTGGGGTAGCCTCTGTACCGTGGTCTTCCACTGTCTTGGGTTAGAGTTCTCTTTCTTGAGGGTAAACTCGGGAACACTATTCTATTTTATTTATCTTCCTCTTGTTTTGTTAAAGTTTTTATAGTATATATAAAAGATAATCATTTTAATGTTACTGTACTTAAAATATGTTATTTTTTCCTTGTTTCCTTTCTTTAATGGGCTATTTTCCCTGTTGGAGCCTCTGGGCATATAGGATCCTGCTTTTCCAAATAGGGTTTTAGCTTAGCAATTGATAATAATAATACTAATAATAATAATAATAATAATACTAATAATAATAATAATAATAATAATAATAATAATAATAATAAGATATATATATATCTTGGCTTCTACAAGAGATTGAAATATCTACTATGGGTAATATGATAGAGTCTTTTAATTTGACCGGCCGGAGAGAGAGAGAGAGAGAGAGAGAGAGAGAGAGAGAGAGAGAGAGAGAGAGAGAGAGAGAGAGAGAGAGAGTATAGTCTGGCTAATGTTTTTCCTCATTCTCGTCTGTCCTCATACACCTCACAACACTGAGATTTTCAAACAATTCTTCTTTTCTCAAAGCGTTAACTACTAAACTAATTATTCGGTGAATAATTTCCTCCTAGAAAAGGTACAAGAGACTCATTAGTTATGGTAAGATGCTCTTCTGGGAGGAGCAGACTCCAAAACCAAACCATTTTTTCCTAGTCTCGGACAGTGGCATAAGCATCTGTACTATAGTGTAACACTGTCTTCGTGTAGAGTTCCCTAGTTTGAGAGTGCACTCAAGCATACAATCCTGTCTTATTTCTCTTTCTCACGATTTTCAAAAGTGTTTATAATTTATATATGAAAGATCTATACTAATGTTGGAACACTCCGGCTTATATCATTGTGCTTGATTAAATAGGGTTGTACCTTAGCTAGAAGAACTAATATAAAGCATATTATATATATATATATATATATATATATATATATATATATATATATATATATATATATATATATATATATAAGCTTCTATGAGGTCATCTAGATATTTTCCTTGGTTCTTAACAGAGACACAACCATCGAGTTGGTCAGTAGAACTCTGTTAGTAATGGAAAATGATACACTGATAAATTTAAGAATTCTTCACCACAAGAAGTATTGAGGTATATTCATCGTTTTGATAATATATATATATATATATATATATATATATATATATATATATATATATATATATATATATATATATATATTTATATATATATATATATATAAAATATATATATATATATATATATATGTATATATATATACTTTTTTTGGAATAACTATTTTTATGGAAACCTTTTCTTGATCATTTGATATGAGTTCCTATTACGTTTTATAAAATTAGTAAATAAGCCTTAATATGCTTCAAATATGAGTAATCTTCTATTTCGAGAAATAAGCCAAACTAGCATATATTTAAAGGTGTTTTTTATTCCCGGAGATCGTCAACAGCCTTATAACTCATAAAGGTATAAGAAATGGTATAATATCATTCCAGTCTAGAGAAGAAGGAACGGAAATCCAGCAGCTGCTCTCTCCTATAGCGGGAAAAAACTTTTCTCATTTTGATTTATCCATCGGCTCTGATTCCACAGCTTTTTGAAAGGGTTAATTATTATTATTATTATTTTTATTATTATTATTATTATTATTATTATTATTATTATTATTATTATTATTATTATTATTATTATTATTATTATTATTATTATTATTATCATTATTATTATTATTTGCTAAGTTACAAACCTAGTTGGAAAAGCTGGAGTCTATAAGCACAAGGGCTCCAACAGGGACAATAGCCTAGTGAGGAAAGGAAATAAGAAAATATATAAACTACAAGTAATGAACAACTAAAATAAAATATCTTCAGAAGAGTAACAGTCCTAAAATAAATCATTAATATATGAAATTAAATAATGAAGTTTCAAAAAAATAGCAAAAAGAAGAAAAATATATATTTATGATGTGAAGAAATATATTATTCTTATTATTCTAAAATATCATTATGAGTTTGATACGCTCACACATTTTGATATCGGCTTCCCATTCAAGATTCAACGAGAAAGTATAGTGGGACATTATTTCTTATTATTACACGATTTACATACAATAAAAAAAAAATTATCCTCGATTTTCCATCCAAGATTTAACGAAAATGGATAGCGAGCCCTTATTGTTATTACACGATTCATATTCAATTAAAAAATCTTAATATTCCGTTCCCATCGAAGATTTAACAAGAAAGGATAGCGAGCACTTATTATTATCATTACACGATTTATATACAATATAAAAAAAAAACGTTCTAATATCCACTTCTTATCTAAGATTCAACGAGATTGATAGCGAGCCACTTAGCCATATGTCTAATCGTCCAACAAAATGAGGCTGATTTGGAAGAAGTCCTTAGAGGACTCGAGGGGAAACTGGAAGATGGTACTCAAGTGGTTTTGTTAATCGAAGTGTCAGCTACAGTTTGTAGATTCTTCTCATCCAAATTGGATCTCGAGGGTAGAGTTAGGTAAGTCTGTCCATCAACAGCGTGATTGACGTTTTAGAGAGAAATTCATCTATTTCTCTTTGTTACTTAGTCAGTTACTCTCTTCAAAGTATTAGAGTAATATTCGAACTACATATATTAGAATTAGAATTTTGACGAACATGTTAGAATGGTGATGAAAAATGCATCTTTTTCTTTATCTTTCATTATACGGGTAGTTGAATAAGCGCTAGCAATTTATATTATATGATACTAAGAATTTCGTAATTATAAAGCCATCTGATCAAATAAATACTTACTGTATAGGAAAATCAAATATAAACTATAGCTTCACGAAGTGGAATATAAAATTAAAAGTCGCATTAAAATTTCAATCATTTACGTGGAAGCATTTGTAATCTGATAACGATAATGTACACGAATTAATATCCATTTCATTATAAATCACATTTTAATATAGCTGCCCTTTACTATTCAATAACAGAACAATTCACCCTTGAGCAAAATTAAGGTGAGCATTGATAAGTTTTCTTTATGAGAAATCATGACGGAAATGTTCTACTCATAAATGTTTCTCGCCTTGGTGAATTATTCAGTAATCTTTATTGATAAATTATACAGAACAATAACTTATAACCAATTATTTCTGAGCCCTTGGCGACTACAGGATTTTAGACTGATATATCTGGGATTTTAATCGTTATTTTGAAATTATATAGCACTGAAACGTGTATTTATTTACATTTTCTAACTCACCATCACAGAATTTTTGACCGAGGTACCTGGGATTTGAAAAATCCTCTTACCTAAATTCTGTTGCACGAGATTTTAACACCGAATCAAATGGACCAATATTCAAATTTTAATGGAAGGGAATTGTTAGTAGGGATAAATAATAATCTACCCTTCACGATGAAGAGCCGTTTGATTGATGAAGGTAGAGCGTTTCATCCCGTCAGGCATTGACTTCAGCATGATTGACACCCTGAAGAAAAGGTTGAATTTCACGTAAGTGATATTGTAGAGAATATGTTTTCATCATCATATATATAATATTATATATATATATATATATATATATATATATATATATATATATATATATATATACAAATATATATATATATATATATATATATATATATATATATATATATATATATATATATATATATATATATATATATATATATGTGTGTGTGTGTGTGTGTGTGTGTGTATCAATCAATCAATCAATATACCAAGGCACTTCCCCCAATTTTGGGGGGTAGCCGACACCAACAATGAAACAAAACAAAAAGGGGACCTCTACTCTCTATGTTCCTTCAGCCTAATCAGGGACTCAACCGAGTTCAGCTGGTACTGCTAGGGTGCCACAGCCCAACCTCCCACATTTCCACCACAGATGAAGCTTCATAATGCTGACTCCCCTACTGCTGCTACCTCTGCGGTCATCTAAGGCACCGGAGGAAGCAGCAGGGCCTACTGGAACTGCGTCACAATCGCTCGCCATTCATTCCTATTTCTAGCACGCTCTCTTGCCTCTCTCACATCTATCCTCCTATCACCCAGAGCTTTCTTCACACCATCCATCCACCCAAACCTTGGCCTTCCTCTTGTACTTCTCCCATCAACTCTTGCATTCATCACCTTCTTTAGCAGACAACCACTTTCCATTCTCTCAACATGGCCAAACCACCTCAACACATTCATATCCACTCTAGCCGCTAACTCATTTCTTACACCCGTTCTCTCCCTCACCACTTCGTTCCTAACCCTATCTACTCGAGATACACCAGCCATACTCCTTAGACACTTCATCTCAAACACATTCAATTTCTGTCTCTCCCTCACTTTCATTCCCCACGACTCCGATCCATACATCACAGTTGGTACAATCACTTTCTCATACAGAACTCTCTTTACATTCATGCCCAACCCTCTATTTTTTACTACTCCCTTAACTGCCCCCAACACTTTGCAACCTTCATTCACTCTCTGACGTACATCTGCTTCCACTCCACCATTTGCTGCAACAACAGACCCCAAGTACTTAAACTGATCCACCTCCTCAAGTAACTCTCCATTCAACATGACATTCAACCTTGCACCACCTTCCCTTCTCGTACATCTCATAACCTTACTCTTACCCACATTGACTCTCAATTTCCTCTCTCACACACCCTTCCAAATTCTGTCACTAGTCGGTCAAGCTTCTCTTCTGTGTCTGCTACCAGTACAGTATCATCCGCAAACAACAACTGATTTACCTCCCATTCATGGTCATTCTCGCCTACCAGTTTTAATCCTCGTCCAAGCACTCGAGCATTCACCTCTCTCACCACTCCATCAACATACAAGTTAAACAACCACGGCGACATCACACATCCCTGTCTCAGCCCCACTCTCACCGGAAACCAATCACTCACTTCATTTCCTATTTTAACACATGCTTTACTACCTTTGTATAAACTTTTCACTGCTTGCAACAACCTTCCACTAACTCCATATAACCTCATCACATTCCACATTGCTTCCCTATCAACTCTATCATATGCTTTCTCCAGATCCATAAACGCAACATACACCTCCTTACCTTTTACTAAATATTTCTCGCATATCTGCCTAACTGTAAAAATCTGATTCATACAACCCCTACCTCTTCTAAAACCAATCTGTACTTCCAAGATTGCATTCTCTGTTTAATCCTTAATCCTATTAATCAATACTCTACCATACACTTTTCCAACTACACTCAACAAACTAATACCTCTTGAATTACAACACTCATGCACATCTCCCTTACCCTTATATAGTGGTACAATACATGCACAAACCCAATCTACTGGTACCATTGACAACACAAAACACATATTAAACAATCTCACCTACCATTCAAGTACAGTCACACCCCCTTCCTTCAACATCTCAGCTTTCACACCATCCATACCAGATGCTT
>NC_090726.1:12342262-12352262 GCF_036898095.1 Palaemon carinicauda | reverse complement strand
TAATCTTCATTTTCTTGGATAATGACGTTACTATCTGTCCAAAGGTTTCTTGGACATTTTCTTCTCTTACCTCTCAGCTATTCTGAAGTATATATTTTTACCTAAACTACAGACGCTATTATTTTCTATATGAACAAACTACCTAAATCTATTCTGATTAATTACATCTTATATATAGCACTGACGATAAATTATTACTTACACTGTTAGAAAATTTGCTTTAAAAAACGGTAAACTCCTAGCAACATTTAGGTTAGGACTTTTCCTGTTTTAAAAACGGATATATTGACGTAAACGAGCGATATTATGGTCACCAACCCCTACAAGATAATAACTAATGTAAAATTACGGTTTCCTATATTTTACTGAAAAAACGGCTGAGAGCACTATATCTTTACGAAGAATTCCCGATTGAAATTACGGTTTTTTTTTTAACTAATAAAAATGTTCACACCATATCGTAACAAAAACTTTTCCAATCCAGACACCTCTCTTTTCTATAAATTGTCATGGCTCTAAAAATTCTGATATTCCTTATAAAGATTATCAATGTAATTATATTAATTTTCTGGTTAAAACTATAAATGTACAAAAGATGACAAATGTAATTATATATAATATATTTCTATTTCTTTGTAATATTTAAGATATAACTTTGCGAACTAAAATGATAAGATATACTCCTTTATTTTAATTAGAATACTATTTTTTCTTTCCAATATGTCTTGTTCTCCCGACAGGAAGGTTAAAGACCCACAGATCCCTTCAGTATTCGTTCTTATTTGACGTAAGCCAAGTTCGCTATGGTTACATAAGAGGATTTGGTCCAAAAGGAGGCTGACGTTTCATCAATTCGAGTTTATATGTTTCTCTCTTTCGTTGTGTTGCCCTTTACCTATATAAAGCTATAGTTCTCTCTCTCTCTCTCTCTCTCTCTCTCTCTCTCTCTCTCTCTCTCTCTCTCTCTCTCTCTCCCCGTTGTATTGCCTAATACCTATATAATACTAGAGTCCTCTCTCTCTCTCTCTCCTCTCTCTCTCTCTCTCTCTCTCTCTCTCTCTCTCTCTCTCTCTCTCTCCGTTGTATTGCCTAATACCTATATAAAACTAGAGTCCTCTCTCTCTCTCTCTCTCTCTCTCTCTCTCTCTCTCTCTCTCTGTATTGTCTTATACCTATATATAGCATAGTTATGTCTCTCTCTCTCTCTCTCTTTCTCTCTCTCTCTCTCTCTCTCTCTCTCTCTCTCTCTCTCTCTCTCTCTCTCTCCGTTGTATTGCCTAATACCTATATAAAACTAGTCCTCTCTCTCTCTCTCTCTCTCTCTCTCTCTCTCTCTCTCTCTCTCTCTCATCGTTTTTCACTTTTTTGTATTTCGTAACTGTCTGCTGACGCTCATCAAGTAAATCCTTTTAAATTCATTTTCCATTCCTCGCTCCGCACGGTGTTGAATTTTTATGAGAAGGGGTAGTTTATTTGCTGAATCAGAATCCAGGAATATTCCCTGTCAATCAACGCAACCCCTGGTTTATCAAACAGTGTACCAACTGCGTCGTTATGCCAAGCGTGCTACAACTAACGCAGAGAAAAAATTATTTCATATTTTCATGCTGGAGAGGTAAGATGTTGTTACGTCCTTGACTGGTGAATGCCAGATTGGGGTTCGAGTCCCGGTCAAACTCGTTAGTTTCTTAGATCGCTGCAACCTTACCATCATTGTAAGTTAAGGATGGGAGTTTTGGGGTAACCTATACAGTATGTCGATCTGCAGAGACATCAGCAGCCATTGCCAGGACCAGGCCATAGCCTGATTGGGCGCCTATCGAATGTATATATTCTCAGTCTCTAGGGCATTGTCCTGCTCGATAGGACAATGTCACTATCCCTTGCCACTTCCATTCATGAGTGGCCTTTAAAACCCTCAAATGTTGGCTAAACGAATCAAATATTATACATCGTTTAAAGAAATACCTTTTTATTATCAGAGCTATTTTAACCCATTTCTTTTCCTTAGTTTTCTTGCAATTATGAAAGTAGAACAGATTAGGTACCTAACATCTACCATAAGTCAAGAGGGGAGATATGATGCTGAAGTTGAGAACAGGATAAAAGGAGACTCGGGAAAGTGTAAGGAGGTAGCAGAAGTGGTACAGTATGTGACAAGAAAATGCCAGTCATGCTAAAAGTCGAGAATTATAGCACAAAAATAAGAGTAGTATTGATATGAATTGTACCCACGAAAGAACATATGAATTTCAAATGTTGTCATCAGACACGAATGACTACTGTAGTAGGCTAGCTGGACTTACGAAAATTGGCCGAACCCAATTTCAGTATAATGGGGCAACCTCTGGCGCGGCGGAAAAAAAACCTTTTAGTTCAATGCCTAGAACCCTGATATAGGTTTCAAATTGTGTCTCTTCTTCATCTTAGTCAAATACAAGACATCAATTATCATAAGACATTCATGATGTACCGATGAACTTCAAATGTTATCATCAGTCACGACTGACTACTGTAATAGGCTAGCTTGTCTGAGGGAAGTTAGCCAAAACCTATTTCAGTATAAAAGGACAACCTCTGGTGCGGTGGAAAAACCCGTAAGTTCAATGCTCAGAACATTGAAATAGGTTACTAATTGCTTTTCTCCTTTATCATGAGACATCCATAATCTACTGGTGAGTTTGGAATTGAGATGGAAATAAAATAAAAAGAGGAGGGACAGGAGGGTCGTAAGAACCAAGCCTGTAATTATAGACGTAGGTAAAACCCACCTGATTAGCCCTTTGGTCAGGGAGAAACCTTTAAGTGTGTCACTTTGATAGTATTACAAGCGTGTATGAATTAATCTATATATATATATATATATATATATATTATATATATATATATATATATATATATATATATATATATATATATATATATATATATATGTAGGTATATATATATATATATATATATATATATATATATATATATATATATATATATATATATATATATATATATATATATATACATATATATATATATATATATATATATATATATATATATATATACATATACATATATGTAAATATATATATATATATATATATATATATATATATATATATATATATATATATATATATAATATATATATATATATTTTTGGGCTCAAGCCATGTCGTCCTGATGGAAGTTCCTATAGGGTAGCTTCCTAGGGTATATTACAACTACGGCGATATTCCCAGAGAATTTACCTTAAGGTACCAGAATTCTAACTCCTGGAGCGAATATCCCTCCTGAAAGGGATATCGCGACATATCAGAGGACGTATTCTTGACACGCCACATGGCAATATGCATCCCGAACAGAGATTTCGTCTCGTAGGGCGCGATTGGCAAGAAACGAATTCGGGAAAGAAAAAGGGGGAGCCGCTCCCAAGGCTCCCTATCTCCCGATTCGTAAGCGTGCCTGGCGCCAATCCTGGCGCCATCTGTATTCCTTTTTGCGTAGCTTAACAACTCGGTGTTTTTTCCTGTGTTTCTCGCAAATCTTGGATTTATTCTACTTTTCATGGCTTCTCCGTCTTCGTCGGCCTCTGATAAGTTGAGTACAATGTCTTTTATGTATAAATGTAGGCTCTTGGTAATTTTTTGAGTGATTAATAGGATTAATCTTTGATACAATAGCCGTAGCCTACCGGAGGCGTCATGGACGCTGTCGCTCGCTAGGTATAAGTTTAGTTAGTCAGAGCGACATTCAGGTTGTTTTGCTTTAATAAATTTTAGCTATTTAGCATTACATAGGATTTCCTTTCGTGCTTAGTATTATTTTGGCGAAGTATTCGCCATTCTGGCCTACGCTAGGCCATGTAGCCTAGTCGTTTGGTCCTAGTACTTCATGCATGATTTTGGTTTTTCCGAGTGTAATAAAAATTTTATTGAAGCTTTAGGCTATGTTTTATACATTTAAGATTGTGTGGAATATTTCCAAGATAGTATACGAGTGAGTTTCGGTGATTTAGGTAATCGATTCTCTTGGTGCCTAGGCTAAGTTGCTTATGGAGCCTTAGTATACTTTCTCATACTCCCCGGTTGCTTTCTTTTCTTCGGAGAAGGTATGCAATCCCTTTCCCTCTGTTTAAGCCTTGGGCTTATCCCTAAGTGGTTTTTTTCCGAATTAAAACTATACTGGGGTGTTACTGTACCTTCCTGTTCCAGTAAGTCTGGTTCAAAGAGGGACAGAACAACAGAGTTTTTTAGTCTGAGTCTGTGTTTGTCTGGCTTGGGGTAGAGTCTCCCTCGCTGGCCTGACACAGACAAAGGTGGCTTAGCCTCCTTAGGTCACTACCGAAGGTTTCTGTGGAAATGATTCCTTCTTTTTTGATCTACCAGACTAGTCCTTGTTGCCGTCCTCGGGGGAGGATAAGTTTCTTTCCCTGGGAGTAGCAACACCTTCCTTGCTTTGGTGCTCTGGGAGCTGGCAAGTATTGCTGGCCTCCCCCCTTAGATCTCCCTTAGGCTAAGATAAGTTTCTTGGCTGCGGGTGATCCGTCACTAAAGCAAGGTTGGTAGGACCCTCTTTTGTCCCTTCCCCCTCTATCTCCGTAATGGCCTAGCCATTACAGTACTGTACGTCGTTCTACATCTGGACCTAGTATAGGTTAGGATGTGGAATTGACTCAGCCCCTTGCCGGCCGGCAGAGCTGCCGGCCGGCAAGGGTCTTATATATTGAGTGCTGCCCGGACCTCCCTTGGTCCCTCATCCATGCCTGCCTGTAGAGCCAGACGGCATTGGTCAGGAAGCCTGAATTAGATTCTCCCCTTCCTTATATGCACTCTTTCGGATTGCCGGGCTTGGAGGTAGTGTACAATCTTATCCCGGCATCCATTCTATTTTTCTTCTAGTGCTGTACCCGACCCGGCTGCCGGCCTATGAGGCCGGCAGCCGAGCAGGTGTAGTCCTCTGGTTCTTTTGCTGCCGGCTGGCATCGGTCTTGTACCTTTGCCGGCCGGCTAATGTCAGCCCTTGTCTGCCGGTCACCAAGAGTGTGGCCGGCAGCTGGGTACTACCTTGTGTAGTTGCCGGCCGGCAGCCATTGCCGGCCGACATTGGCTGTTGCCGGCCGGCAGTTGCTGCCGGCCGGCACATGCATTTGAACCAGAGTTCTGCCGCCTTATAGCTGTTAAGTAGTATACTTTAAAGCTAGTTATGGTGTGTGCCGGGCCGGCACGTATCCTCCTATACTGTACTAGTATTCTTCAGTATAACATATACAGTAAGAAGAAAACTATGGTATGGGTTTTGGTACAGCACTGTGTGTTCTAACACTTTTGTGTTTTCTTGCACATTCCTTTGCTGTTGCCCTACAGATAGGAAAGTGAGTTCTTTCCTGTCTATTATCCAGGATTTTAAAATCATTGCTTAGGTGTGAGCTTCACCTGTTTCCTCTGGAAACCTTGCATTGGTTACTCTAGAAGAGATTAACCATTTGATTTTATTATCTGGAAGGCTGCAACAATGGGTTGTGAGGGAAACACAAGTGTGTGTCTTTCCTTTATGAATTGTTATGCTATACTATGCATATCCATTGACACATAGTTCACTTGATACTCATGGAAATTTCTTCTCTTTACAGGAGGGCCCTCCGAAGTGCGGAAATGTTTTCTGCAACGTCCGCAGCAAGTACCTCTGCGGACATGAGTTTTGTAGGAGACACGCAGCATGCGCTGTCTCCAAGGATGATCTCCAGTATTGGGACCCTAAGGTATGTACTGTGTGCACTAATCTGATTACTGAGGCTTTTGATTCCCCTAGGACGGCGGAATCAAGGGATATAGAAAGGGAGAAGCTTCGTACCTGGGTAAGGGGCTTCCAAAAGAACACCTCTGGCCCTTATCTTCCAAGTGAGAAGATGAGGGCGTATCTTTTCCCTAAGGCATCAGCTGATGCAGTGATTCCCCAGCCTCAAGAGGAGATCCCCCAAGGTCAGATCCAGGTGGATGCTGAAGTCGCGGTCGCGATGCAAGACATCCAGTTAGATGACAGGATGTGTGACGTAGACGAGCGTTTGGAAGAAGACCTCCTGGCAGAAGGTCAGGATGAAGTTCAAGCCCCGGACATCGTAGAGGGAGAGGTCGACGAGATGTCAGCTAATCCGGTTCAGATTCCGGAGCCTATTCCCTCAACATCGGCCGGTCTCCCAGTAGAGCTGGGACAGGCCCTCTCTTTGATTGTTGGAATGATCCAACAAATGCAGAAGGAGAATCAGGAGAAGGCGGCTGCTATGGAACTGCGGATGCAGTGCCTTGCAGAATCACATGGGCCCCGGAAAAGGCTCAATGTGAAAGACCTTCCCTTGTGCTCAGATGCTAACCCATGGAGGTATGCTGAGCACATGCCGATAACGACTGGAAAGATCGTCATCTCGGATAAGCTGGGTTCAGTTCCCCTAGAGGAGGTGGAATTCTGGCCCAGCAAGGCATCATATCTGGACTGCTATGTCCGGCTGAGAAAAGAACCAGCTTCAAGGGAGGAGACAGAGCCGAAGGAGGTCATATTCATGGACCACGCTAAGGCTCAAGCTCTACTTTCATCCTCGATGAAGGAGAGGGGCTTCTCTAACTCGAAGGTAGCTGCATTGAGCAAGAAGCTCCCTTCCTTTGTGTCCTCTCCTGCTAGAGCCTTCCCCTTTTTACAGAAAGGGTTTGCGGCTGTCCTAAAGGCAGTCGAGGCCGGCAAGCCTTGCCCCTCCCTGGAGGAGTGTAAACCCTTGTCGCTGGCCCTGCCTATGGACCACAAAGATTGGAAGGACGTCCATCTGACGTTCTCAGTGGGAAAGTTGGAGGCTGATATTGCCGGACGGCAATTCGGCGAGGACCTCCCCAAGCTGTCTGACTTTCTTTTGCGAAGAGAGTTCGAGACAAAAGAAAGACTGGCTGCCTCAATGTCTCTTCAGACTACTCTTGAGACGATGGCAAGTGACCCCAAGGTCCATGAAATGTTCATGGTGGTGGCTAAGACTCACCTAGCCACAGTGACGAAGGACCTTTATGGCTTCGTCAAGGCAAGGAGAGCTTGTAGGGAGTTCGTGTTCACCGGGGCTACGGTGAGGCACGAGCCAAGGAAGTTAATCTCCTCCAACATTTGGGGAAAAGACCTTTTCCCTACCGATGTGGTCAAAGAAGTTGTTGATAAGGCCGCCTTGGAGAATAGAAACCTTCTCCAGAAGTGGGGCCTGGCTATCAAAAGAAAGTCTTCCCCGGATGAGGGTCCTCAACCAAAGAGGAAGAATATGAGGACTAGGCTACCGTCTCGGCAAGCCAAGCCCTCTAGACAGCAACAGCAACTGCAATTGCCATTGCCTCCAGTGCCCCAGATGGTGGCACAAACCCCGACCACTTTTCAGTGGGTACCCCAGGCTGTGCCGGGTCAGTCCACGGCATTCACCCCAACGTTCGAAGGACAGTCTTCTTCCTTTCGAGCAAAGCCTAGAGGAGCAGCCAGAGGCTCGTCTAGGCGCCCCTCAAGGGGAAGGGGATTCAGGGGTGGTCGTGGTCAGGGAGGCAAGACCTCAGGACGGCAGTCCAAGTGAAATGATACCGGTAGGAGGGAGACTGGTGAAATTTTGGGATCGTTGGACCTTCGACCCCTGGGCCCACAGCCTACTCAAGAATGGACTGGGCTGGAGCTGGTACAGCACTCCACCCCCGTGCCTTCGGTTTTTCCAACACTCCACCCCCGTTCTGGAGGAGTACGTTCAAGAACTGTTGGAGAAAAAGGTGATCCGAAAGGTGAAGTCCATCAAATTCCAAGGGAGGCTGTTTTTTGTTCCCAAGAAAGACTCGGAAAAGCACAGAGTCATTCTGGACTTGTCGCCACTCAACAAGTTCATAGTGAATTGCAAATTCAAAATGCTAACACTGCAACACATAAGGACCTTACTGCCCAAGAGGGCATACTCAGTCTCTATAGACTTGTCAGACGCCTATTGGCACATTCCAATCAGCCGTCGACTCTCCCCCTACCTAGGGTTCAGGCTACAACGGAGACTATACGCCTTCACAGCCATGCCATTTGGGCTAAATATAGCCCCAAGGATTTTCACGAAGCTGGCGAGCGCAGCTCTCAAACAATTATGCCTAAAGGGAATTCAGGTAGTAGCCTACCTGGACGACTGGTTGGTGTGGGCAGCATCCGAGACAAAATGCTTGTAAGCTTCCAGTCAGGTGATCCAGTTCCTAGAGTACCTAGGCTTCAAGATCAACAGAAAAAAGTCTCGACTTTCTCCATCTCAAAAGTTCCAGTGGCTGGGAATCCACTGGGACCTTTTGTCACACTGTTTCTCCATCCCGGCGAAGAAAAGGAAGGAGATAGCGGGCTCTGTCAAGAGACTTCTAGATTCCGAAAGGATATCAAGACGCGAACAGGAGAGGGTTCTAGGCTCTCTCCAGTTTGCTTCGGTGACAGACCCAGTGCTAAGAGCACAGCTAAAGGATGCAACCGGAGTTTGGAGAAGGTATGCATCAAACGCGCGAAGAGATCTGAGAAGACCAGTGCCGCCTCGGCTACGTACTCTTCTCAGGCCTTTTTCCCAAGCCAGACATCTGAAGAAGTCGGTTCTTCTTCAGCCACCTCCCCCGTCGATGACGATTCACTCAGATGCCTCAAAGGAGGAATGGGGAGTTTACTCTCATCGGAAAAAAGTCCAGGGGACTTGGTCCAAGCTATTCAGGACCTTTCACATGAACTTTCTAGAAGCTATGGCAGTGCTCCTTACCTTAAAGAAAGTCTCCCCGCGTCACTCGATCCACATAAGATTGGTGATGGACAGCGAGGTGGTTGTGAGATGCTTGAATCGACAAGGGTCGAGGTCACCACCTCTCAACCAGGTGATGTTGGCCATTTTCCGATTGGCGGAAAAGAAGAAGTGGTACCTGTCGGCAGTTCACCTTCAAGGAGTCAGCAACGTGACAGCGGACGCTCTATCCAGGTTCACACCGATAGAGTCCGAATGGTCCTTAGACGCAGGATCATTCTCCTTCATTCTGAATCAAGTCCCAGAACTGCAGATAGACCTCTTTGCGACGAAAGACAACAAGAAGTTGCCCCTGTACGTGTCCCCGTACGAGGACCCCTTAGCGGAAGCAGTGGACGCGATGTCCCTCGACTGGAACAGATGGTCCAGGATTTATCTGTTCCCCCCTCACAACCTTCTGTTGAGGGTCCTCAACAAACTGAGATCCTTCACGGGGGGTAGCGGCAATAGTGGCCCACAAGTGGCCGAACAGCATGTGGTTCCCCTTGGCGTTGGAACTACAGCTGAAGTTTGTGCCGCTACCACATCCAGTTCTGACTCAGTGAGTCCAGAAGTCGACTGTCTGCGCTTCATTACAGAAAACCCGGACCCTGCAGCTCATGATTTTCTCTCCCTTGCGGTGAGAAAGCGTTTCGGGATTTCGAAAGCCAGCATAGACTTCCTAGAGGAATATAAGTGCAAATCGACTAGAAGGCAATATGAGTCATCTTGGAGAAAATGGGTGGCCTTTGTAAAGGCGAAGAATCCGCAGGAGATCTTGACAGACTTCTGCTTATCTTTCTTGATCCACCTCCATGGTCAAGGGTTGGCAGCTAACACGATTTCAGTGTGTAAGTCTGCTTTGATGAGACCCATTTTATATGCCTTCCAGATCGACCTAGGTAACGAGATCTTTAATAAAGTTCCGAAAGCCTGCGCTAGGCTCAGACCTTCAGCACCTCCAAAGCCCATTTCATGGTCTTTAGACAAAGTTCTTCATTTCGCCTCCCTGTTGAGCAATGAAGAATGTGCGTTAAAGGATTTGACACAAAAAGTTATTTTCCTATTTGCACTCGCGTCCGGGGCCAGGTTTAGTGAGATCGTAGCCCTCTCGAGAGAGGCCGGTCGTGTTCAGTTCCTGGATGGGGGGGAACTGAACCTGTTTCCGGATCCTACGTTTCTCGCCAAGAATGAGTTACCCACCAACAGGTG
>NC_090726.1:12324762-12327262 GCF_036898095.1 Palaemon carinicauda | reverse complement strand
TATATATATATATATATATATATATATATATATATATATATATATATATATATATATATATATATATATACATATATATATATATGTGTGTGTGTGTGTGCGTATATGCATGTATATAAAATTGGCTTATTGAGAAAGTCTTTTAAGATTTTCGGTGATCAATCTATTCTGAAGAAGTGTATTAATTCTTTCATTCTACCTTGTTTTGAGTATTGTTCTCCTGTCTGGTCTTCAGCTGCTGATTCTCATCTTAATTTGTTGGACAGAAACTTACGGTCTATCAAATTTCTTTTTCTTGATCTAGATATTAATCTCTGGCACCGTCGTTCAATTAGTTCATTATGCATGTTGCATAAGATTTTTCATAACTCTGACCATCCTTTACATTCAGATCTCTCTGGACAATTCTATCCTGTTCGTAATACTAGGCAGGCAGTTAATTCTAATAGCCAGGCCTTCTCCATCATAAGACTTAATACTACGCAGTACTCTAGAAGTTTTATTCCAGCTGTTACCAAGTTGTGGAATGATCTTCCTAATCGGGTTGTTGAATCAGTAGAACTTCAAAAGTTCAAAGTTGGAGCAAATGCTTTTTTGTTGACCAGGTGGACATGAGTCTTTTTATAGTTTATATATGACATTTTTGTTGTTGACGTTGTTAATAGTTTATATATGACATATCTCTTTTGACAATACATTTTTTAGAATGATTTATTGTTAATTTGTTCTCTTCAGTTATTTATTTCCTTATTTCCTTTCCTCACTTGGCTTTTTTTCCCTATTGGAGCCCATGGGCTTATAGCATCTTGCTTTTCCAATTAGGGTTGTAGCTTGGATAGTAATAATAATAATAATAATAATAATAATAATAATAATAATAATAATAATAATAATAATAATGACGAATGCTTTATCCAGGGTCCTAGCTCGTTGAAAAGGTCTAGAGGGCCTATATATAGCAATGGGGGAGATGAGTGAACTACGCCAATGTAGAAGGGGTAGGGTTGCGAAGTCGCTAAAATAAAGGGTATGCTATATCAGCAAACACAAGGAGTAAAGAGGTGTTCATGGGCTCGTTGGAAAGGTTCCGAGGTCCTAAGTATGGCGGTGGAGGAGATGAGTGCCCTACGTCAAGGTATAAGGATCAGGACGTGAAAATCAGGGGTTTGCGTATCTTAGGAACCACAAACTGTTGGGAGTTTTTTTTTTAGGCTCGTTTGAAAGGCCTAAAATATGTGTACATTTTTCAATCTATCATACGTCATACTTGCTATAATCTGTTTTTACGGGGATGTAATCATATTTCATAATAATTTCACTGGTATATATGCGAACCAGATGTAATTGAACTTAAAAAAACAAAAATACGATTGTGATTTTAGGAATATGTATAACAGGGAAAACTACTACTACTACTACTACTACTACTACTACTACTACTACTACTACTACTACTACTACTACTAATAATAATAATAATAATAATAATAATAATGACAATACTAATAATAATAATAATGATAATAATAATAATAATAATAATAATAATAATAATAATAATAATAATAATAATAATAATAAAACTATTGCTACTACTGCCATTATTATTATTATTATTATTATTATTATTATTATTATTATTATTATTATTATCATTATTTGATGCAGCACCAATCCAAAATGCAAAATACTATAACTACAAAAATACACAATATGAAATTTACGTTACTTGGTATAAAAATGATGTTATACTACTTAACACTAATACATTGAAATAAACACAGTCTAATAAGCGAAAAAACAATAGATCTTAAACATATCAATTCACAAGTTCCATTCTAATCTCAAGTCAGAATGACCTTTTTTTCCCATAATCAACTGTATTCTTCGATTTGAAGAAAAAATGTGAAATCAATCATTGTACAAAATGCTGTATTAAACAAGTGCTATACAATAAAGAAACTCATTTAATTACATGTCACGAAAAAAAAAATAAATAAAGCCACCTGTGACTTCTATTGCAAAGTTAATGTTAAAAGAGTCTCATCAAGTGAGCTTCCAATGAACAGCGGAGTACTCCAAGGAAATGTCTTGTTACCTATGTTGTTTATCTTCCTCATGGACTTTGTAATGTGTAGAACAGTCAGAGATGGTGGAGAATGATCAGACTGGATTGGTGATAGGAATTTAGCAGACCTAAAGTATGCTGATGATGCTGTCCTTGTTACCAGAACACCACAAGATTTGCAATGCTTGCTTACCAGAATGCATGAAATATTATACGAAGTTAGGCTGAAGATAAATCGAAGAAAGACAGAGGTGATGAGAACGGAGTATGCAATGGAAGATGAAATATCATTGGAAGGAGAAAGGATTAATGAGGTAGAATCATTTAAGTATTTAGGAGCCAAGGTCTATAGAATACATGTATTCCATAGGCCTTATTAGGAACTATACTCTCCAAAAACAGGGTCATTAAAATTAGAGTTTAGTGAAAGAT
>NC_090726.1:12312262-12314762 GCF_036898095.1 Palaemon carinicauda | reverse complement strand
CAAGCCACCTCTCCACCCAAGCTAGAACCAAGAAAGGTCAGGCAATGGCTGCTGATGACTCAGCAAATAGACCTGTAGGCTCCTCCAAATGCCCCATCCTTAGCTCACACGGAAAGTAAGGTTACAGCAATCATAGGAACTAACGAGTTTGAGCGGGACTCAAACCCTAGTCTGGTGTTCACCAATCAGGGACGTTACTACATAGGCCAACACGACCCTATAAAATGAATAAATTTAAAATTAAGCCCAGAATTAGGGATGGCAAATTGAAGGCGGTTTCTTTCGTAAATATCGTGACTATATTATTGAAAGTATCTTATGTTACCTGAAGAATGTTCAGAGGAGTGTAAATAATTCAAATCGACTAAAAATACTTAACTTTTTCGCTCATATTGTAAACTTATTTACCGAATAAATACAAGTAATGATTAATCTGCATTTGTCTGTTATTTTTTCAAAGCATTTGAAGTGACTTATGATATGATTATAATGAAAATTTTAGGGGAACTATAAAATGATGCAATCACAAACCAGCTGGTCAATGAGGCTGCTATAAGGCCAAACTACGCCAAACTAGAGGTGCTCTCAGAAGAGCACAGACCTCCGCCGCGGCAGCTTATTTCTAGACCTTTTGCTTGACTCTAACCTTGACCTTTGACCTTAACATGTATTAATTGGCCTAGATTTTCATACACTCAAATATGAATCAAGTTTGAAATCTCTGTGACATTCATTTCTAAACTTATGGCTGATTACGTGAAATGGACATTTTGCTTACCGTGACCTTGATCTTTAACTTTGAACTTCCATAATCGAATATTAATGTAAACGTGAAAATATTCGACAAAAAATATATAAAAATTCGTCTAACAATACTTTTTAAATAGTGCTTAGGGAAATATTCTACCATAAGAGTGTTTTGAATTCTATGGTATGGATTTTGCACGTATGTCAGAGATGGAAAAGAAGAAGGGGGTTCCAGGTAATCCCTTAGATTTGGATGAAACGCCTTATACGGACACAGACACGCCCATATTCTATAATATTATATTATATTGTAATTATTATAATAGGTTAAATTGTATTTTATTTTTATAAAGATATATTGTATTAAATTATTTTATATTGTATTATATCACTTATATTATATTACATTAAATTCTATTATACTATATTATATCATATTATGATAAAGTTAAAGTTAAAGTTGTCTGGTTTTAGTTCCAGTTTCATCAGAATGGATGCTCACCAGAACGTCAGCCGGGCAAACCCAACCCCCCAATGTGGTGCCCAACCGCAGCAGTGGCCTCCCCAGTAAACAGCTTAAACTCACGAGCCTGGGCGGGGATCAATCTGCTGCCATGCAAATGCTAGGCGAACGCGTTATCACTGTACTATTATATTCTATTATAGTATATCAAAAGATAATTTCCCGAACTATTATCAATTTCCTGATTATTTAATGTACAACTTTATTCAAACACTCCCCTTAAGTCCTTTTTTTTTTTTCTTTTTAAAGGGATATGACATCTTAAGACATTCATATAAAGCTAAACAAAGTGTTTTTTGTTGATTGCTTCTTTTTATTCACTATGAAATGTTTTCTTAGCTCAATTTATACTATTTTATGAGTATATATAAGAAATTTCTTCAATTTTAGTAAACCTTTCCTTACACTCAGTGCTGTATATGTTAGGTGCCCTAAGGTACATTGAGGAAAAAGACAGTTTATATTTTTCTAGTAGCCTAAATAGAATTGTATATATGAAAATTTATTGGTGAGCCACCTAAATACGCAGACTTATCTACTGATCGAACTATCAAAACGACTAAAAAGGGGATCATGTTATATTTTCAATTTTCTATTGTACATTTTATGGGTGGTGCCAATTAATTGAACAGCCTTGATTAGAATTTTCTTTCAGAATTCCCAAAACATCGTCAACATAACGATACCAAACAATTTAGAAATACAAAACTTAAAGTACTAATCTACTTTCAAAAAGCTTCATATATATGAGAGATATAAGAAAGGACAAGGGTTCATATTTATACTAAGTACTAGTCCATAGTTGACTACAACAAAACTGAAGCTCCACCCTTTAAAGAGTAAGTCTTTTAAATTTACGTATCAAGGCTTTAATACACATTATATTTTATCTTCATCACGTATCAACTTTCACGATTTCTAGATACACACGTAAATAAACAAACACGCATACACACACACAAACACACACACACACACACACACACACACACACATATATATATATATATATATATATATATATATATATATATATATATATATATACATACATTTATATATATATATATATATATATATATATATATATATATATATATATATATATATATATATATATATATATATATATATATATATATATATACTGTATATATTTATGTATGCAAACATTTATATATATATATATATATATATATATATATATATATATATATATATATATATATA
>NC_090726.1:12297262-12299762 GCF_036898095.1 Palaemon carinicauda | reverse complement strand
GAAGATTATCATTGGAAATATATAACAGGTTTCATCCCCAATTAAAAAACATCTTATACAAATTTATTCAAATATATAGTCCATTTGCTTTTATGTTAAGATCATATGAATTCAGCTTGAAGCTCTCCGGACATTGAGTCTTTCCCATAGGAAGAACCATTTATCTATAATCCAAGGGCTCTTTACAACTCATCGATTATCATATTCATACTATATAACAGTCAATCCTTTATGAATCAATATGAAATTTACCGCTTATATCTTGTATTTATTATATTCAAATGCCTCTACCTTCTTATTAGTTCCTCTAATGGAATTTAACATTTTCTAGTTTACATTTTTCTTTTCAAACATATCCTCCCGTTTAAGCGCATATTTATTACACCAACTCCCTTTTTATGAGCAATACCATAATATTATCTATTGTGTATATATATATATATATATATATATATATATATATATATATATATATATATATATATATATATATATATATATATATATATATATATATATACACACACATAGGAACCTATATTTCCTTCGAACCCTGCCGGAATGGTCGAAGGTGGTCTGATATACAAATGGGAATAGGATGAATATTACAAGGTTCTAAACAGAGCCGCTGGAAGCAGCTCAACCACTCCTACGGCTATTAGTCTTATTTTTTTTACAGGTGATTATCTTATTAGAAAATTTTCTTTTGTGAGGCTTATGTACTGTAAATTACCAACTGTTACTGGTGACCATAATTTCAAACATTTCGATTTTCATTCAGTTTGAATTCAGGAATATGCAATTTATTGCATATTATGAATTTTGACTCCGAATGTAGACCTTTCAATCATAATTATATAGTTTACCAAATTCAGGAGAATATTACTACACAACTTAAATTTTAAATATTTTCTGCAGATCTTTTCCTTTCATAATTTGTTTTCCAAAACCTTGCTTATCAATGGTTTCTATGTAAACCTTTTCATTATATAAAATTTGCTGAGCCTTTTTTATTTATAATAAGGATTTTTTATGATATTCAGCTTAATACTTTTCAAAAGCCCGTCATCTTCTTTTATTTTCTCCAAAATATGTTATTTGATGGATTATTTTTCATCTTAATGTTTGGACATTTTGATATTTTTTTCTTTTAGATCCATTCACTTTATTTTTATGATGTCTCATTTTATATACTGTCATATCGATTGCTTTAATATTTTTGTATGTCTTACTTTTTAGCTATGATAAGCAGCTCTTCTAGGATATGGACACTCCGAAATCAAACCATTGTTCTCTAGTCTTTTGTAGTGTCATAGCCTCTGTACCATGGTCTTCCACTGTCTTGTGTTACAGTTCTCTTGCTTGAGGGTACACTTGAGCACACTGTTCTATCTTATATCTTATTTCTCTAACTATTGTTTTGTTCAAGCTTTTATAGTTTTTAAAATATTTCATTTTTCCTTGTTTCCTTTCCTCACTGAGCTACTTTCCCTGTTGGAGTCCCTGGGCTTATAGCATCCTGCTTTTCCAACTAGGGTTGTAGCTTAGCAAGTAATAATAAGAATAATAATAGTAATAGAAAATTTCAATTATATTTTATTTCTTTCAGGCAGCCTTTTTTCTTCTGATAATTGGTTGTATATCTGCACTGGTAGTCCTCATAAGAAAAGGCGTTAATGAAACTCTGATATGCAGAGGTATATCCTCATTTGGGGAAAAGCAAAACCACATGAAAATAATAGTAAGATAATAATTTATAAATTATTATTGTTACTATCTATCCCAAATATATCTAACTTTTCTGTTTAATTACAAAATTTACAAATAGAGTATAGGAATTGTTTATCAAAAAAAAAAAAAAAAAAAAAAATCATCATAAAGCCACATCATTTCCTGATTGAGGAATGTGTCCTTAAAGCTCCATCATAATTTACTGCATTTGATATCCTTATTGAATATTAATATTTTGTAATTTAGGAATTGAAATAAATGTATTTCCCTAGTTCATTTCCTTATTGAGAAATGTGTCCTTAAAGATCCATCATAGGTTACTGAATTTCATATCATAACATTAGGTATTTTAAGAATGTGAAATAAATGTATTTCCCTTATGTGTAATTATCTTAATCATCTTTTGTCTGATAGTACTACAGGTGAGATGTATAAAGGTATTTTATTAGCTTTGATTTTCTTTATTTACTTGATAATTGATGTAAACACAAACAACGAGCAGGTATAGTTTCATTACTTACATACTTATGATTAAGAAAATAAAGATTATTTGAATCACTTCTGGTTGACCTAGAGAATGTAGCTATTCCTCACATCAGAAATTGGGTAACATTGTCTGCTGAGGTTACTTGAATTTACCTTCCCTCTGAATATTCAAAGCACAAAGACTTTCTCTTATAGTGGAAAATCATGCCCTTTTCTTACCCCACCTTTCAAATGTAGTGAGTATACAGTATATATATATATATATATATATATATATATATAT
>NC_090726.1:12284762-12292262 GCF_036898095.1 Palaemon carinicauda | reverse complement strand
ATAATGTTCAGTAATTATTGAGGTGTATAACATTATTATGTGACTATAATAGATTATAATAAACCTTTACTTTTCCTTTCATTTCCCTTTAGCTTAATTGTATTTCATCGATTTATTAAAAATTGGCACTACATGGAATAACGGGAAACATAACATCAATAGATATTAAATTATTACTTTACATGCAGATTAATCTATACAAATCCCACATCCATTGGTAATATTGCTGGGGATCAAGAGAATTGATACAACTAAAAGCTTTTACATAAAGCAATGTGTTTAATTTCGGTGAAAAACAGACTCAACGTTTACAAGATATTTCAGTGTTGATAAATCTAGACTGTTATGTCTATATCCCCTAACTGACCTACAGGTGAGCTTTTATAATTAATAGCTTTGTTAATGCTTCTAAAACTTAAAAAGAGCTGATGGGAGGCTGTTGAAACCTTGTTATTTTTAGGTAGATGGGCAGACATTAGTAAGGTTGTTGGCAATCCCCGCTTTACGACCCAACTTAAGAACCAGATGTGAATTAGCGCTAGTTTCATTGTGGTCAAGAAATAGCATGGGGAAGGTTATTAACTCATCCCAACAAGATGGTTGAGAAGGATATTGTTTTTGGTCGATTTCTTTGTCTGTTTGTGTGTTTGTCGGTTTTGTATTTTCTTTGTTAGCACATCTAGAGAAAACCTACTTGACCGATATACTTGATTTTATAGGGGAGATTTAAACCTCACAGGGTCAAGATCAAAGTCACAGTGACCTAAAGGGTCAAATTCGAAATTTTACGATGACTTGAAACCAAGATTAAAATTTTCATTTTCCTGTGACGAAAATATAATTCTATAAATCGAAATAGTAATAATGCATAGTGTCAAGAATTGCTAGGTTCAAAGTGCAGAGGTCAAATTTTCAAAGTCACCAAATTTCAGAGAGCCATAACTCTCAAAGGAGTACATATTACACTCCCGGTTAATACTGTTGACAGGTAAAAAAAATCAGTTATGATCGTTATAAATTGACACCTTGATCTTAGGCATTCTGTGACTTTGAAAGGTCAAATTAACATCACCTGATCTCAGCAAATTCAGATTCACAATCGTTCACTATTAATTAGTGGATACTTGAACTCAAAAAAAACATTTAGAACAATTCCAATATTTCCCTGAAGGTTCAGTTGCGATGGGTGGGCTTTGCTGTGCATTACACCTCTTGTTCTATGTTTCTTTCTGAATATCCTATCTATTAATTACTTCTAAATATCCTTACCGTTTATCCTATCAAAGGTGAATCTATAGAGATAAAGAGCACTGTCGCGGAAAACCGAGTAGGCTTCATACTTCTACATAAAAGGTTTATTTGCAAAACATTGAAATCTTATAGAAAAACGTCCCATTAACTCTTATCTGGAACTTAATCTTCATTTTCTTGGATAGTAACGCTACTATCTGTCCAAAGGTTTCTTGGACATTTTCTTCTCTTAGCTCTCAGCTATTCTGAAGTATATATTTTTGCCTAAACTACAGACGCTATCATTTTCTATATGAGCAAACTACCTAAATCTATTCTGATCAATTACATCTTATAGATAGCACTGACGATAAATTATTACTTACACTGTTAGAAATTTGCATTAAAAAAACGGTAAACTCCTGGAAACATTTAGGTTAGGACTTTTCTTGTTTTTAAAACGGTTATATTGACGTAAACGAGTGATATTACGGTCACCAACCAGTAAAAGATAATAACTAATGTAAAATTACGGTTGCCAATATTTTACTGAAAAACGGCTGAGAGCACTATATTTTTACGGAGAATCCCGATTGAAATAATTGGGTTTTTTAACTGTAATAAAAATTTTCACAATATATCCTAACTAAAACGTTTCCAATCCAAACACCTCTCTTTTCTATAAATTGTCATGGCTCTAAAAATTCTGACATTCCTTATAAAAATAATCAATGTAATCATATCAATTTTCCAGTTAAAACTATACACGTACAAAAGATGACAAATGTAATTATATATGATATATTTCTATTTCTTTGTAATATTTAAGATATAATTTTGCAAACTAAAATGATAAGATATATTCCTTTATTTTAATTAGAATGCTATTTATTCTTTCCAATATGTCTTGTTCTCCCGACAGGAAGGTTAAAGACCCACAGATCCCTTCAGTATTCGTTCTTATTTGACGTAAGCCAAGTTCGCTATGGTTACATAAGAGGATTTGGTCCAAAAGGAGGCTGACGTTTCATCAATTCGAGTTTATATGTTTCTCTCTTTCGTTGTGATGCCCTTTACCTATATAAAGCTATAGTCTCTCTCTCTCTCTCTCTCTCTCTCTCTCTCTCTCTCTCTCTCTCTCTCCGTTGTATTGCCTAATTCCTATATGAAACTAAAGTCCTTTCTCTCTCTCTCTCTCTCTCTCTCTCTCTCTCTCTCTCTCTCTCTCTCTCTCTCTCTCTCTCTCTCTCTCCGTTGTATTGCCTAATACCTATATAAAACTAGAGTCTCTCTCCTCTCTCTCTCTCTCTCTCTCTCTCTCTCTCTCTCTCTCTCTCTCTCTCTCTCTCTCTCTCTCTCCGTTGTATTGCCTAATACCTTTATAAAACTAGAGTCCCCCCGTCTCTCTCTCTCTCTCTCTCTCTCTCTCTCTCTCATCGATTTTCACTTTTTTGTATTTCGTAACTGTCTGCTGACGCTCATCAAGTATATCCTTTCAAATTCATTTTCCATTCCTCGCTCCGCACGGTGTTGATTTTTTATGAGAAGGGGTAGTTTATTTGCTGAATCAGAATCCAGGATTATTCCCTGTCAATCAACGCAACCCCTGGTTTATCAAACAGTGTACCAACTGCATTGTTATTCCAAGCGTGCTACAACTAACGCAGAGAAAAAATTATTTCATATTTTCATGCGCGAAAGGTAAGATGTTGTAACGTCCTTGACTGGTGAATGCCAGATTGGGGTTCGAGTCCCGCTCAAACTCGTTAGTTTCTTATGTCGCTGCAACCTTACCATCCTTGTGAGTTAAGGATGGGAGTTTTGGGGGAGCCTATATGTCGATCTGGTTAGACATCAGCAGCCATTGCCTGGCCCAGGCCATAGCTTGATTGGGCGCTAATTGGGCGCTGATCATATGTATATATGCTCAGTCTCTAGGGCATTGTCCTGCTCGATAGGGCAATGTCACTATCACTTGCTCCTTCCATTCATGAGGGGCCTTTAAAGCCCTCAAATATTGGCTAAACAAATCAAATATTGCACATCGTTTAAAGAAATACCTTTTTATTATCAGAGCTATTTTAACCCAACTTTTTGTCCTTAGTTTTCTTGCAATTATGAAAGTAGAACAGATTAGGTACCTGACATCTACTATAATTCAAGAGGGGAGATATGATGCTGAAGTTGAGAACAGGATAAAAGGAGACTCGGGAAAGTGTAGGGAGGTAGCAGAAGTGGTCGAGTATGTGACAAGAAAATGCCAATCAAGCTAAAAGTCGAGAATTATAGCACAGAAATAAGACTAGTATTGGTATGAATTGTACCCACGAAAGGACATATGAATTTCAAATGTTGTCATCAGTCACGAATGACTACTGTAGTAGGCTAGTTGGACTTACGGAAGTTGGCCGAATTCAATTTCAGTATAATGGGGCAACCTCTGGCACGGTGGAAAAAAAAAACCTTTTAGTTCAATGCCCAGAACCCTGATATAGGTTTCAAATTGCTTCTCCTCTTCATCTTAGTTAAATACAAGACATCAATTATCATAAGACATTCATGATGTACCGATAAACTTCAAATGCTATCATCAGTCACGACTGACTACTGTAATAGGCTGGCTGGTCTGAGGGAAGTTAGCCAAAATCTATTTCAGTATAAAAGGACAACCTCTGAGGCGGCGGAAAAACCCGTAAGTTCAATGCTCAGAACATTGAAATAGGTTACTAATTGCTTTTCTCCTTCATATCAGTCAAGTCTATGTCATCAGTTATCATAAGACATCCATGATCTACTGATGAATTTTGAATTGAGATGAAAATAAAATGAAAAAGAGGAGGGAAAGAAGGAGGGTCGTGGGAACCAACCCTGCAATTATGGACGTAGGCAAAACCCACCAAATTAGCCCTTTGGTCAGGGCGAAACCTTTAACTGTGTCACTTTGGTAGTAGTACAAACGTGTATGAAATAATCTATAATACACACACACACACACACACACACACACACACACACACACATATATATTATATATATATATATATATATATATATATATATATATATATATATATATATATATATATATAAATCATCAGCCGTAACTGATCCACTGCAAAATAAAAGCCTCACGCAGGTTCATCCACTCCTGTCTGTTTATGGTCTTTCTATGCCAGTGTATACTCGCAAACTTTCTTAGTTTGTCAATCCACCGTCTTCTCTTCCGTTCCCTTTTTCTTTTGCAGCCTCTAGCGACACATTCTGTTATTCTTAATATCCATCTATTATGTGTCATTCTTATTATAAGTCATTTACATGTTCATTTTTTTTACTTACAAGGTGTTAGAATATCCTTTACTTTATATTAGTCTTGTGTCCTCGTTGCTCCTTTTTTATCTCTTAGTGTTACTCCCACTATTATTTTTTCTATAGCTCTGAGTTATTATTATTATTATTATCATTATTATTATTATTATTATCATTATCATTATTATTATTATTATTATTATTATCATTATTATTATTATTATTAGCTAAGCTACAACCCTAGTTGGAAGAGCAAGAGGATATACACCCAAAGTCTCCAACAGGGAAAATAGTCCAGTGAAGAAAGGAAATAAGGAAGCTACATGAAAAGTAATTAACAATTAATAAAAAAAAATATTTTAAGAACAGTAACAACATTAAAATAAATATTTGATATATAAACTATAAAAACTAAAAAAAAACATGAGGAAGAGAAATAAGATAGAAAAGTGTTCCTGGGTGTACCCTCAAGCAATAGAACTCTACACCAAAACAGTGAAAGACAATGGTACAGAGACTATGGTACTATCCAAGACCAGAGAACAATGGTTTAATTTTGGAGTGTCCTTCTCCTAGAAGAGCTGCTTACCATAGTTAGAGAGTGTTTTCTACTCTTGCCAAGAGGACAGCTGCCAATGAACAATTGAAGTGCAGTAGTTAATCTCTTGAGAGAAGAAGAATTGTTGTGCAATTCCAGTGTTGTCAAATGTATGAGGAAAGAGGAGAATGTGTAAAGAATAGGCCAGACTATTCTTTATATGTGTTGTCAAAGATTAAATGAGCCGTAACCAGAGAGAGGAATTCAATGTAGAAACTGCCTGACCAGTCAAAGGTCCAAATAACTCTCTAGTAGTAGTATCTCAACGGGTGGCTGATGCCTTGGCCATCCCACATCTAGCAGGTTTATAAAATGGAAACGGTTTACATGACACAGTTATTGAATAAAAAATCTTACATGAAGCCTTTTATGTTTGTTTTATAAACATCAAGGTTTCTTAGTTTTCCAGGAATCAATTCTTATAGGATAGAATTCAGTCGATAGAGTTGCCTTATTGCAGACGTTTTCTATAAGAAGAGTGATTGATTGATTAATTGATTATCAGTTTTCTGGCATCCTGAAATTATAAGAGGAGTAGTTTTCATTGACGGACAGTTATATTATATGATTTGAATATGATTTCAGTTTTCTTCCATTCGCCTTGTTCTATGACATTTTCATTCTAACGCAACATCCCACACTTCATCTATATAATTGAACATTGGCTCTTTATGTTATAGGTATACCCCGTCACTTCTGATACAATCACAGAGATCATCAGCATCCCTGTCTTGCTGGTGGCCCATCTCTCTCTCTCTCTCTCTCTCTCTCTCTCTCTCTCTCTCTCTCTCTCTCTAAACGATCATTCAGAATCGGTCATTTGTATTTACGATTGGCCTACCATTGACATGAACTTTATGGATTCTTTTAACCTATATTGAAGCAAGAAACAACTCTACTAACATGCATATATTTACTAAGGAAATTATGCTAAGGTTTATTTTATAACTGATTACACTCTGAAATGCCCTTATTTACAAACACAAATTCCTAGGTGGATGACGCATCACAGTCAGGCGTTGACGAAGACAGAAATGTGAACATTTTCCTATTCATTATTCGATCTGTCTATTTTGTTCACGCTTCTAAAAGATCATAAAATTATTCCATAGTCAAGCACCTACTCACATAATAAATTTACTCCTTAAATGATTTGAATCTGTAATGAATAATGATATTCTCCATTCGAAAAATTCCATTTGGCAGCGCTATCCTAAATTCGTCCCACCAACCATAACTATGCTGATGGTTGTTGCCTTGGTCAATTGTACAGGGATATGACTTACCATCATGTGTTCTGAAGAAGAAAGGAAATACTAAACATTTCTATAAGTAAACTCAGGTTGCTTCCAATAGCATATGAAAAAATCACACCATTTTCTGATAAAAATATTCATTCCTAATAAGGAAACGATCGTTGGACAATTTACCAACAGCCAAATCTGTAGCCTCTACCTCCTACCCTACTTTTTTGACACACGTGTTCGTTGAATGATTGAGTATTTTTGTTATGAAATTGTGCTTCTGATGCCATCTATTGGTGGTAAAATAAAACTCGTTACGATGTAAGGTAGGAGGCTAGGGAAGTCTGCGTCATTATGCCTTTTGGAATGTAATAATACTGTTATTCTAAGTAGTTTTTACTGAGAATACATGCCATATTATGAAACATGTTAATTATATTCTGGTTTCATAAAAAGGTAATTGAAAATTAGTTCAAATAACTGTAATTACTTGATTTCCTTACCGATTGTAGTAAATATGGCTTATCTGGCTACCCCCATTACCCCCAAATGTTATTGATCTAACGATTGTTTGCTGAGGAAATTTTTCTCTTATATTTATTTGTGAAATTTGTAATTTCTTAAGAATTAAGTGAAGGCCAGACAACAAGGAACACAAGTTCAAGTGCATCTGTTTTATAGTAATTGTGGGGCCAAATAGCATCAGAAATGAAGTAATAAATTCTGTAATGAATGGTTGGTGGGGATAATTAGTAATTTGGTGCTCTACTGCTAAGGCCATCTATTGGCCATGCAAATAAACACTGTATACAACTCTAAAATCCTTGCATTAAGGAACCTTGTATGACGTCATTTTGGTTCAAGATAGCCCGCCAAAAGGCGTATTAATTGGAACTGTATATAATTTATACCTGCCACATATATCTCTATATAAGTAGTAATCTATCACCCATTTACCATTGGATAGAATCTTTCACATGAATGGAACGATGGGCGTGTGCTACCATCTTTTGGCAAGAAGAAAGACTTGGATCTTATTCAAACTGGGATAGATATATGATTGCTAAAACATACTTCCATTTTTTTTTTTTTTTTATTAATGCATCAAACAATTCTTAGTAC
>NC_090726.1:12258398-12268398 GCF_036898095.1 Palaemon carinicauda | reverse complement strand
AGTACAATTTTTTGTCTTCAAGCATGGAATTATATGAATATAAAACCACTTATTAACATGCAAAACGTAACTGTTAATCTTAAACATTGATTAACCCATACAACCTTTTCATGGTATTTTAATATCTTGATAAAACTAAAATCTTACTATAGAAATAAACATTCCACGAGAATGCTTTGCAATATTCACAGCCACGTAGCTTTCTCTAGTGATTGCGAACCAAAGGTTTCACTTTTAAAGGCATTCATTGTTATCAGGTGATTCGTGTATCGAATACCAAAGTCAGAAACGTGAAAGGCCTTTCATCCAGAGTGAAGAGGAGAAGCACAGTGTAAATACGAATGAGAAAGCGAGACTCTTCGACAGTTCGTGGAATTTCATTATATTGTCCGATGTCAGTACTGTCCATTGCCTGTTGAAACCTTGTGGTCTTGGTCAATGGACCTCGGTGAAAATATTGCTGATGGTTGAAAGGGAGTTTTTGCAGTTTCCGATTAATTCTTTCCGTTTTTTGTCAATCTGTGTTATTGATATTGATAGAGAGTGCTCCCGAGTCGATCAATGGTCTTGAATATTTCATGAAAAATGCTAAAATTGAAAGTGACACATCATCCATGATTTGCTAAATACTCTACTATCGCAAGAGCTGTGGTGGCCCAGGTGGTAACATCCCTGACTGGTGAACGCTAGACTGCGGTTCGAGTCCTGCTCAGACTCGTTTGTTTATTTGGTCGCTGCACCCTCACCATCCGTGTGAGCTAATGATGGGGGGTTTCGGGGAGCCTATACGCTTACTTGGTGAGTCATCAGCAGACATTGCGTGGACCTCTTTGGTCCTAGCTTGGTTGGAGAGGTGGCTTAGGCGCTGATCGTATGTAATATGGTCAGTTTCTAAGGCATTGTCCTGATTGATAGGGCACTGTCTCTGTCCCTTGCCTCTGCCATTCATGAGCGGCCTTTAAACCTTTAAGAGACAATGTCTGGAGTGGATATAGAATATTTACAATATCAGTCGTGTGATGGAGTGAAAAATATAATTGAGCAAACAACGAATAATTAGGTATTAAAATTTTTTTTCATACAGAAGTAATGTACATTTTATAATACCTAAAATATCTTATGCTTTTGTATCCTTAGATACTACAATAAATATGACTTCAAAATATTTGTTGATGTAACTGTGAACAAATGTACCAGAAAATTTTATTTTTGGATTCATAATTCAAAATTATCTTTAAAGAGATTTTTTTTCCATAAATTCTATTATTTGATAGATTTTTAGCCATACTAGTACTGACAATAGTAGAAATATCATTATGGCAATTTTTATTATTATTATTATTATTATTATTATTATTATTATTATTATTATTATTATTATTATTATCATCATCTTTATTACTATTATTATTATTATTATTATTATTGGTCTGCAATATATATATATATATATATATATATATATATATATATATATATATATATATATATATATATATATATATATATATATGTGTGTATATATATATATATATATATATATATATATATATATATATATATATATATATATATATATATATATATATATATATATATATATATATTTATATATATATATATTTTTGGGCTCAAGCCATGTCGTCCTGATGGAAGTTCCTATAGGGTAGCTTCCTAGGGTATATTACAACTACGGCGATATTCCCAGAGAATTTACCTTAAGGTACCAGAATTCTAACTCCTGGAGCGAGTATCCCTCGTGAAAGGGATATCGCGACATATCAGAGGACGTATTCTAGACACGTCACATGGCAATCTACATCCTGGACAGAGATTTCGTCTCGTAGGAGGTGATTGACGAGATACGAATTCGGGAAAGAAAAAGGGGGAGCCGCTCCCAAGGCTTCCCTATCCCCCGATTCGTATGCGTGCCTGGCGCCAATCCTGGCGCCATCTGTATTCCTTTTTGCGTAGCTTAACAACTCGGTGTTTTTTCCTGTTTTTCTCGCAAATCTTGGATTTATTCGGCTTTTAATCTTTGATACAAGAGCCGTAGCCTACCAGAGGTGTCCTGGACACTGTCGCTCGCTAGGTATAAATTAGTTAGTCAGAGCGACATTCCTGGTTGTTTTGCTTTAATAAATTTTAGCTATTTAGCTTTACATAGGATTTCCTTTCGTGCTTAGTATTATTTGGCGAAGTATTCGCCATTCTGGCCTACGCTAGGCCATGTAGCCTAGTCGTTTGGTCCTAGTACTTCATGCATGATTTTGGTTTTTCCGAGTGTAATTAAAATTTTATTGAAGCTTTAGGCTATATTTTATACATTTTAGACTGTGTGGAATATTTCCAAGATTGTATACGTGTGAGTTTCGGTGAATTAGGTAATCGATTCTCTTGGTGCCTAGGCTAATTGCTTATGGAGCCTTAGTATACTTTATCATACTCCCCGGTTGCTTTCTTTTCTTCGGAGAAGGTATGCAATCCCTTTCCCTCTGTTTAAGCTTTGGGCTTATCCCTAAGTGGTTTTTTCCGAATTTATTTACGATAAAACTATACTAGGGTGTTACTGTACCTTCCTGTTCCTGTAGTTATGGTTCAAGAGGGACAGAACAACAGAGTTTTTAGTCTGAGTCTGTGTTGTCTGGCTTGGGGCAGAGTCCCCCTCGCTGACCTTACACATACAAAGGGAGCTTAGCTCCCTTAGGTCACTACCGAAGGTTTCTGTAGTTATGATTCCTTCTTTTGTGATCTACCAGACTAGTCCTGTTGCTGTTCTCGGGGGAGGATAAGTTCTTCCCTTGGGAGTAGCAACGCCTTCCTTGCTTTGGTGCTCTGGAAGCTGGCAAGTATTGCTGGCCTTTCCCCTTAGATCTCCCTTAGGCTAAGATAAGTTTCTTGGCTGCGGGTGATCTGTCACTAAAGCAAGGTTGGCAGGACCCTCTTGTCCCTTCCCCCTCTATCTCCGTAGTGGCCTAGCCATTACTGTACTGTACCTTGCCGGCCGGCAGAACTGGCCGGCAGGGGTCTTACTGTACTGTACGTCGTTCTACTTCTGGACCTAGTATAGGTTGGGATGTGGAATTGACTCAGCTCATTGGCGGCCGGCAGAGCTGCTGGCCGGCAAGGGTCTTATGTTTTCGAGTGCTGCCCGGACCTCTCTTGGTCCCTCATCCATGCCTTCCGGCAGAGCCGGACGGCATTGGTCAAGGAAGCCTGAATTAATTTCTCCCCTTCCTTATATGCACTCTTTCGGTTGCCGGGCTTGGGGGTTGTGTACACTCTTATCCCGGCATCCATTCTATTTTCTTCTAGTGCTGTACCTGTCCCGGCTGCCGGCCTATAAGGCCGGCTGCCGGCCTATGAGGCCGGCAGCCGGGCAGGTGTAGTCTTCTGGTTCTTTTGCTGCCGGCTGGCATCGGTCTTGTACCTTTGCCGGCCGGCTTATGTCAGTCCTTGTCTGCCGGTCACCAAGAGTGTGGCCGGCAGCTGGGTACTACCTTGTGTAGTTGCTGGCCGGCAGCCATTGCCGGCAAACACTGGCTGTTACCGGCCGGCAGTTGCTGCCGACCGGCACAGGCATTTGAACCAGAGTGCTGCCGCCCTATAGCTGTTAAGTAGTATACTTTAAAGCTAGTTGTGGTGTGTGCCGGCCGGCAAAGGCAGGCCGGCACACATCCCCCTATACTGTACTAGTATTCTTCTGTATAGCATATACAGTAAGAAGAAAACTATAGTAAAGGTTTAGGTACAGCACTGTATCTTCTAACACTATTGTGTTTTCTTGCACAGCCCTTTGCTGTTGCCCTCAGATAGGAAGCTGAGTTCTTCCCTGTCTATTATCCAGGATTTTAAAATCATTGCTTAGGTGTCAGCTCCACCTGTTTCCTCTGGAAACCTTGCATTGGTTACTCTAGAAGAGATAAACCATTTTGATTTTATTATCTGGAAGGCTGCAACAATGGGTTGTGAGGGAAACACAAGTGTGTGTCTTTCCTTTATGAATTGTTATGCTATACTATGCATATCCAGTGATACATAGTTCACTTGATACTCATGGAAATTTCTTCTCTTTACAGGAGGACCCTCCGAAGTGCGGAAATGTTTTCTGCAATGGCCGCAGCAAGAACCTCTGCGGACATGAGTGTTGTAGGAGACACGCAGCATGCGCTGTCTCCAAGGATGATCTCCAGTATTGGGACCCTCAAGTATGTACTGTATGCACTAACCTGATTACTGAGGCTTTTGATTCCCCTAGAACGGCGGAATCAAGGGATATAGCAAGGGAAAAGCTTCGTACTTGGGTAAGGGGCTTCAAGAAGAACACCTCTGGCCCTTATCTTCCAAGTGAGAAGATGAGGGCGTATCTTTTTCCCCAGGCATCAGCTGATGCAGTGATTCCCCAGCCTCAAGAGGAGATCCCTCAAGATCAAGTCCAGGTGGACGTGGAAGTCGCAGTCGCGATGCAAGACATCCAGTTGGATGACAGGATGTCTGACCTGGACGAACGTTTGGAAGAAGACCTCCTGGCAGAAGGTCAGGATCAAGTTCAAACCCCGGATGTCGTAGAGGATGAGGTCGACGAGGTGTCGGCTACTCCGGTTCAGATGCCGGAGCCTATCCCCTCAACATCGGCTGGTCTCCCAGTAGAACTGGGACAGGCCCCCTCTTCGATTGTTGGAATGATCCAACAAATGCAGAAGGAGAATCAGGAGAAGGCGGCTGCAATGGAACTGCGTATGCAGTCCCTGGCAGAATCACATGGGCCCCGGAAAAGGCTCAATGTGAAAGACCTTCCCGTATGCTCAGATGCTAACCCATGGAGGTATGCTGAGCACATGCCGATGACGACTGGAAAGATCGTCATCTCGGATAAGCTGGGTTCAGTTCCCTAGAGGAGGTAGAATTTTGGCCCAGCAAGGCATCATATCCGGACTGCTATGTCCGGCTGAGAAAAGAACCAGCTTCAAGGGAGGAGAGAGAGCCGAAGGAGGTCATTATTATGGACCACGCTAAGGCTCAAGCCCTACTTTCATCCTCGATGAAAGAGAGGGGCTTCTCTAACTCGAAGGTAGCTGCATTGAGCAAGAAGCTCCCTTCTTTTGTGTCCTCTCCTGATAGAGCCTTCCCCTTTTTACAGAAAGGGTTTGCGGCTGTCCTAAAGGCAGTCGAGGTCGGCAAGCCTTGCCCCTCCCTGGAGGAGTGTAAACCCTTGTCGCTGGCCCTGCCTGTGGACCACAAAGACTGGAAGGATGTCCATCTGACATTCTCAGTGGGAAAGTTGGAGGCTGATATTGCCGGACGGCAATTCGGCGAGTACCTCCCCAAGCTGTCCGACTCTCTTTTACGAAGGGAGTTCGAGACAAAAGAAAGACTGGCTGCCTCAATGTCTCATCAGACTACTCTTGAGACGATGGCAAGTGACCCCAAGGTCCATGAAATGTTCATGGTAGTGGCTAAGTCTCACCTAGCCACAGAGACGAAGGACCTTTATGGCTTCGTCAAGGCAAGGAGAGCTTGCAAGGAGTTCGTGTTCACCGGGGCTTCGGTGAGACACGAGCCAAGGAAGTTAATCTCCTCCAACATTTGGGGAAAAGACCTTTTCCCTACCGATGTGGTCAAAGAGGTTGTTGATAAGGCCGCCGTCGAGAATAGAAACCTTCTCCAGAAGTGGGGCCTGGCTATCAAAAGAAAATCTTCCCCGGATGAGGGTCCTCAACCAAAGAGGAAGAATATGAGGACTAGGCTACCGTCTCGGCCAGCCAAGCCTTATAGACAGCAACAGCAACTGCAATTGCCATTGCCTCCAGTGCCCCAGATGGTGGCACAAACCCCGACTACTTTTCAGTGGGTACCCCAGGCTGTGCCAGGTCAGTCAACCACATTCACCCCAACGTTCGAAGGACAGTCTTCTTCCTTTCGTGCAAAACCTAGAGGAGCAGCCAGAGGCTCGTCTAGGCGCCCCTCAAGGGGAAGGGGATTCAGAGGTGGTCGTGGTCAGGGAGGCAAGACCTCAGGACGGCAGTCCAAGTGAAACGATACCGGTAGGAGGGAGACTGACAAAATTTTGGGATCGCTGGACCTTCGATCCCTGGGCCCAAAGCCTACTCAAGAATGGACTGGGCTGGAGCTGGTACAGCACTCCACCCCCGTGCCTTCGGTGTTTCCAACACTCCACCCCCGTTTTGGAGGAGTACGTTCAAGAACTGTTGGAGAAAAAGGTGATCCGAAAGGTGAAGTCCATCAAATTCCAAGGGAGGCTGTTTTGTGTTCCCAAGAAAGACTCGGAAAAACTCAGAGTCATTCTGGACTTGTCGCCACTCAACATGTTCATAGTGAATTGCAAATTCAAGATGCTAACACTGCAACACAAAAGGACCTTACTGCCCAAGAGGGCATACTCAGTCTCTATAGACTTGTCAGACGCCTATTGGCACATTCCAATCAGCCGTCGACTCTCCCCCTACCTAGGGTTCAGGCTACAACGGAGACTGTACGCCTTCAGAGCCATGCCATTCGGGCTAAACATAGCCCCAAGGATTTTCACGATGCTTGCGAGCGCAGCTCTCAAACAATTACGCCTAAAGGGAATTCAGGTAGTAGCCTACCTGGACGACTGGCTGGTGTGGGCAGCATCCGAGACCGAATGCTTGCAAGCTTCCAGTCAGGTGATCCAGTTCCTAGAGTACCTAGGCTTCAAGATCAACAGAAAAAAGTCTCGACTTTCTCCATCCCAAAAGTTCCAGTGGCTGGGAATCCACTGGGACCTTTTGTCACACAGTTTCTCCATCCCGACGAAGAAAAGGAAGGAGATAGCGGGCTCTGTCAAGAGACTCCTAGATTCTGAAAGGATATCAAGACGCGAACAGGAGAGGGTACTAGGCTCTCTCCAGTTTGCTTCAGTGACAGACCCAGTGCTAAGAGCACAGCTAAAGGATGCAACCGGAGTTTGGAGAAGGTATGCATCAAACGCGCGAAGAGACCTGAGAAGACCAGTGCCGCCTCGGCTACGTACTCTTCTCAGACCTTGGTCCCAAGCCAGACATCTAAAGAAGTCGGTTCTTCTTCAGCCACCTCCCCCGTCGATGACGATTCACTCAGACGCCTCAAAGGAGGGATGGGGAGGTCACTCTCATCGGAAAAAAGTCCAGGGGACTTGGTCCAAGCTATTCAGGACCTTTCATATAAACTTTCTAGAAGCTATGGCAGTGCTCCTTACCTTAAAGAAAGTCTCCCTGCGTCACTCGATCCACATAAGATTGGTGATGGACAGCGAGGTGGTTGTGAGATGCTTGAATTGGCGGAAAAGAAGAAGTGGCACCTGTCGGCAGTTCACCTTCAAGGAGTCCGCAATGTGACAGCGGTCACTCTATCCAGGTTCACACCGATAGAGTCGGAATGGTCCTTAGACGCAGGATCATTCTCCTTCATTCTGAATCAAGTCCCAGAACTGCAGATAGACCTCTTTGCGACGAAAGACAACAAGAAGTTGCCCCTGTACGTGTCCCCGTACGAGGACCCCTTAGCGGAAGCAGTGGACGCAATGTCCCTCGACTGGAACAGATGGTCCAGGATTTATCTGTTCCCTCCTCACAACCTTCTGTTGAGGGTCCTCAACAAACTGAGATCCTTCAAGGGGGTAGCGGCAATAGTGGCCCACAAGTGGCCGAACAGTATGTGGTTCCCCTTAGCGTTGGAACTACAGATGAAGTTCGTGCCGCTACCACATCCAGTTCTGACCCAGCGAGTCCAGAAGTCGACTGTCTGCGCTTCATTACAGAAAACCCGGACCCTGCAGCTCATGATTTTCTCGCCCTTGCGGTGAGAAAGCGTTTCGGGATTTCGAAAGCCAGCATAGACTTCCTAGAGGAATATAAGTGCAAATCGACTAGAAGGCAATATGAGTCATCTTGGAGAAAATGGGTGGCCTTTGTAAAGGCAAAGAATCCGCAGGAGATCTCAACAGACTTCTGCTTATCTTTCTTCATCCACCTCCATGGCCAAGGGTTGGCAGCTAACACGATTTCAGTGTGTAAATCTGCTTTGATGAGACCCATTTTATTTGCCTTCCAGATCGACCTAGGTAACGAGATCTTTAGTAAAGTTCCGAAAGCCTGCGCTAGGCTCAGACCTTCAGCACCTCCAAAGCCCATCTCATGGTCTTTAGACAAAGTTCTTCATTTCGCCTCCCTGTTGAGCAATGAAGAATGTGCGTTAAAGGATTTGACGCAAAAAGTTATTTTCCTATTTGCACTCGCGTCCGGGGCCAGGGTTAGTGAGATCGTAGCCCTCTCGAGAGAGGCAGGTCGTGTTCAGTTCCTGGATGGGGGGGATCTGAACCTGTTTCTGGATCCTACGTTTCTCGCCAAGAATGAGTTACCCACCAACAGGTGGGGTCCCTGGAGAATCTGCCCTCTGAAAGAAGATGCATCTCTATATCCAGTAGAATGCCTAAAGGTCTATCTTCGTAGAACTTCAGACTTCAAGGGTGGTCAACTATTCAGGGGAGAAACATCAGGTTCAAATTTATCTCTGAATCAACTCAGAGCAAAAATCACATATTTTATTCGCAGAGCGGATCCTGACAGTACACCCGCAGGTCACGATCCGAGGAAAGTTGCCTAATCCCTAAATTTCTTTAATTGTATGGATTTTGAACATCTCCGTTCATACACGGGCTGGAAGTCTTCCAGGGTGTTCTTTCGCCACTATGCGAAGCAAGTAGAGGAACTTAAGAGATCTGTGGTAGCAGTGGGTCGTGTAGTTAACCCTACTGTTTAACTCTGCGAGGAACAGTGGTCTTAATTGGGACAATTAAGTCCAGGGTGAGTGTGTAGGTACATACTGTACTACAAACTAAATGAGGGCACCAAGTGCCCATATAGACTGTTCCTTCTTTCAAAGGTGAACCTAGCATAAGTTCAGACATGTGTGCCGAGCGTTTTTAACGCTAATGTGATTGATTTGTAATACAGACTTTTATGACTTGATACCTCGGTATCTTATTAAGGTGGTGTTTAATGGTTTTTCTTTCAGATAAACAAGTTCTGTTTACTATCATACTTATGCTTAAAGTTTTGGGTTATCCTCTTTTATATATATATATATATATATATATATATATATATATATATATATATATATATATATATATATATATATATATATATATTTGTTGTTAACCTGTCTGTTTATTATCTGGCAATAAACTTGTTCTTGAGAACCTTGCGTCTCTTTCACCTGTGTCAATTTATTGGTATAATTGAGCATTTTAATTCTATGTATCTTATCTGGGATAATTCTGATAGAATTGTTCTGTTATGCAAGCTATGTTGCATTGGTTTATGTAGTCCCCTAATGGGAGGACTCCGTCCCATAAAGGGACGAGGGCGGTTTTATTAGTTTCTTCCTATGCGGATATAAACCTTTGTCCAATACAAGTATTTTGCGGATTACTGGTCAATATATATTGACGCAGTGGTTCTATACAAACTATGCTTTACTTAATATAGGGCGAGACCACTATATTAGCTTGCGTGGTATTCATACATAGATATATGTATTCTTCGAGACTTTCCAGAGTCTAGCAGGACTCTTCCCTGTAGGGGGCAGGAAGCTCTAACATAGTTTATAGTTAGTTGAAAAGATGTATAACGGTAACATCTTAGGTCTCTAGGTCTAGTCGACCGGGAAAAAATTACCTCCGGGGAGTACGGCACGTTCTGAGAATCCACAGATACAGTAATGCTCTGGTACACTTCCATCAGGACGACATGGCTTGAGCCCAAAAAACGGATTTTGAGCGAAGCGAAAAATCTATTTTTGGGTGAGATAGCCATGTCGTCCTGATGGACCCGCCCTTGCCTTTCTAAGAAAGGGCTGTAGGACCCCTCCCTACATACAGTATCTGTAGCACCTCGTGTACGCTACAAGGAATACAGATGGCGCCAGGATTGGCGCCAGGCACGCATACGAATCGGGGGATAGGGAAGCCTTGGGA
>NC_090726.1:12235898-12250898 GCF_036898095.1 Palaemon carinicauda | reverse complement strand
TTCTTTTTCAACTGAGATCTTTCAAAAATATTTTTTTTTTATATTTTAATATTGCATAATAATTTTATTTTATTACTCATACTTCAGAGACTATAAACCTGTTAGATAAAAGAATATAGGATTAAACTCCATGTAATCAATTTTGATACTAATTGCCTATTGATAAATGAATATTGGCAATAATATATGTATTTTGCCTGACAATCATACCATAACAAATTTTATTTTAGGAGTCAAATTTACTGTAGCATCAGAGGATATAAGAACACTAGTTTATTCATTGATTTTTTTTTTTTTTTTTTTGAGGTATAAGAATTATAGTCATTCAGTTTACCATAATAAGAAATATTACTACCATCTCAATTGATATGTATTTAATATACCTTTCTTTTATTCCCTCGCCTTCAATCTATCGTAAACATATATGATATCATCCAAGGCCTAACATGTTATGGGTGTAAGATATTTTCTTCAATATACATAAAAAAAAAAAAAAAAATTCACTTTATTCATAAAATGCCCACAGCCAACTATCAAGCAAGGCGCCTTCCTTATTCATATCACCATCATGGAATGACAGAAACACAAACTATTACCTGGAGAATGCTCTATCAATCGTTAGCAATATTTTCATCGAGGTCCATTGACCCAGACCAGAAGGTTTTGACAGGCAATGGACAGTACTGACAGAGAGAAAAAAGGATCTCTGAAATGAAATTTCAGGAAACACAGATCGTCTCCGGCTCTCTCATTTGTATTTGCACTGCGTCTCTCCTCTCTTCTCTGGATGAAAGCCATTCCAGGTTTCTTTTAAACTTGGACATTCGATACACGCTTCGCCAGAAAACAATGACAGACTTTAAAAGGGAGACCTTTGGTTCGCATTCATTAGCGGAATGTACGTGATATTGAATATTGCAAAGTATTGTGGTGAAAATACTTATTTCAATAGTTGTTTTACTTTTATCTAAAGATTAGGGTGGTATTTCTATCATCATCATTACTTGCCAAGCTAAATCCCTAAATATGAAAGCAGAATCATACAATTCCAAGAAAAAGCAACCAATTATTTATGAAAAAGAAATAGAGACGCAACATATGAACTATAAATTGGAAATAAAAAAGTTATACCTAATCCTCTACACCGCTAAAGTGTTAAATGAATAACACAAACTTTACCTATGAAATAACACTTATGTTCAACATAAAAAAAAAACTTTTGGAACCGGCTTTAACTTCTGTAGTTAGACCAATTCAACTACCAATTTAGGAAGATAATTCTACACTTCTAGCCACAAAAACAAAAAGAAAAAAGAAAAATGGATGAGCAGTGAAGTAATAGGCCGTATGATGGAGAAGGAAAGATGGTTAGAATTAACTGCATATCTCTTTTCACGTACTTTATGGTACAGTCTTGGAATAAATGAATGAAAAGGATATTGTGAATTATGATAAGTCTTGTGCAACATATACAAATAACTAAATGACGACGGCACCAGAGATTTGGGTCCTAACCAGGGATAATGAATTTAATAGACTGTTAGGTTTTTTTCGACACATTAAGATGACAGTCATCTGCTGAAAACCAGCCACGAGAACAATATTGCAGAATGATAAAATTAGAAAATATACTCAAGGTACGTTGATAATAAAAAATGAGTAATACGCAGTTAAAGGGACAAAATTGATAAAAAGATCTTGATGTAGAGGGGGCAGTGTTCTTGATCTACTTACATGTATACTTTGAGATTTCTTAAGGTTTCACTCTACCACCTTCGTCCCAAGTAAACCTAACTCGTCTATATAGCCACAGGTAAGCACGCAAACGAAGTACAACAAAACAACTTGAAATAGGAAATGACGTATCTTTTAAAGGGTCTTTGCCATGTGCTGTGGAGGCCATGTGGTAACGTACGTGGCTAGTGAACGCCAGACTGCGGTATGAGCCCCGCCTAAACTTGTTAGCATTTTAGGTCATTGCATCCTAACAATCCTTGTGAGCTAAGGATGGGTGGTTGGGGGAGCCTATAGGTCAATCTGCTAAGTAATCAGCAGCCATTGCCTGGCCCTCCCTGGTCCTAGCTTGGATGAAGAGGGGGCTTAGGCGCAGAGCATATGTATTTATGGTCCTTTTCTAGGACATTGTCCCGCTCGATAGGGCAATGTCACTGTCCCTTGCCTCTGGCATTCATGAGTGGCCTTTAAACTATTTAAATCTCTTTGACGAGACTTGAACGGGCTACCCTTTTCTTGTTAAGCCGTTAAAATAAGATGTCCGCATTCTTTATTATTATTATTATCATTATTACTTCCTAAGCTACAACCCTAGCTGGAAAAGCAGGATGCTATAAGCCCTGGGGCTCCAACAGGGAAAATAGCCAAGTTAGGAAAGGAAACAGGGAAAAATAGAATATCAAAAACAGTAACATAAAAATAAAAATCTCCTATATAACCTATAAAAACTTTAACAGAACAAGGGGAAGAGAAATTAGATAAAATAGTGTGCACCCTCAAACAAAAGAACTCTAACCCAAGATAATGGAAGACCATGGCACAGATGCTATGGCTCTACCCAAGACTAGAGAACAATGGATTGATTTTGGAGTGACCTTCTCCTAGAAGAGCTGCATATTAATGAATGAAAAGTAATAATTGTTAATGAACTAGTTGTTGACCAAGGCGTCAAACGCCTGTATGCTACTTCCCTCTCTGGGAGTTCATGATTATATTTCTGACTCCTATTGCTGTTGTTTCTCTTTGCTGAACTTTGGTAATCAACTTTTCCAAATCTATTTTCATTGATATATTCCGATTAGACATATTAGCTGTCCAATGTGGTTACCTGAATTTTCCAAAGAAAATCAGTTGTCTTTAAAAAAGATAGTTTATTTTGCAACGTTGAATTAAACCTACCTAATTCCATCAAGTATATCCTGAGGTGAGTAAGAAATAGTTTTATCTTATGAGAAAAAATAAACCAGGAACAAAGGAGAAACAGGCACTGATTACATAGCATTAATTTCTTTTCCTGCACACAAAGTCTTGGTAATTCTAAATAATATATTCATATGTGAATATTATGTGATTTTCCAAAATTTTAATTGTTTTCCTCATTTTGGCTAACCTATAACTGTTTGAGATCTTTGACATTTCAGATATGGATAACTGATAATTCATCTAGAATATATCCTATTATTCATGAAATATAGATGATGTACTGAAATGATATACAAAGTTTGTTCAAATAACGCCTTTTGTGGGTCTAATGGTATTGTTCGTGCTTATTTCGTGTTTCTAAGATAATTTTTTCGAATAACACTATACTTTAATGCATTTGTTTTAATCATTATTTTCTCACAAAAGAATGTAACTCGATTTCAAACAGAAAAAAAAAAATAATAAGATAAATAGATAATAGAATAAATGAAAACCAAAAACGTAGTTTTTTATTACCTGGAAATGGAATTTCGGTTGTAATTTGTTTATAAAGACAAGCCGTGCAACATTCAGCAATGAAATTTCTGTTGCAATTTGATGTTTATAACAACAAGTCCTGCAACATCCAGCGCAATTCTACAATTTCGCGAAGTACCTACATAAAAGCATGTAGCGAAATTAAAAGTTTAGTGCCAGTGTGCAATTTAAGCAATAAAATAAAAGTGGGATATGAAACAAGACTTTCTTATACAGCTGCGTAATGTTCGTCGTTCTGGCTTTTTGCTTGAATAGAAATACAAAAGAAACGCATTCTTTTATTCTCATATTTTCTCTTTAAACATTGCTGGGAAATCCCTTTGATTATGGCTTCTGGTGAAGGGTAGAACAGCTTCCAAATATTCCGGAGGAAAAAACTTTCCAGGAATAGGAGAATGTTTTTAGGCTATTGATTAATAATTCATAAAGATAATTCAAGGGATCTTTAAATTATTCAGTTACCAATCAAGAACGATTTTTTTTTTTCAGTTAGATATGTTCCGAAATTCAAGTATCCAACGTTGATTACTTTCAATATGATTGCTTTTTTTGAAACTGCTTTAATTATATATTTTTGTCCAAATATTTTAATCTTCTTAGTAAAGTATAAAAGCTTATTGTGTTGTATATTTGTCAACCTAATTGTTATACATTACAAACAGATACTTATTTCTACATGATACAATATTTATATAAGATTTGAAAGGTTAATCATATATCAAATTCCTTCTGTAAATCCATGAAGGTTATATTGACGAGACAATCATTTTACGGTTATTAACTAAAGTTCTAGATATGTTTAAATCTTTTTCCTAATCAACACTTCAAAAAAAAAATACCATTACTAATTACTTTTTAATTATTTCACAGTAAATCAGAAAATGGTCAAGGACACACTCTCGTTAGAAAAAGGATGAAATTTAACAATCATAAAGTATGTACGAGCAAACAATTATATTTACTCTATATTTGGGGTTTTTATGCTCATAAAATCTGAATGATTGCCTTTTCTTTTGAGAAATTGAATGGGATGATTTATGAAATTCAGAATTCGCTGGCTTTTATGATAATACCACATTGATTGATAATAATAACAATAATAATAATAATAATAATAATATTTATAATAATAATGATAATAATAATGGCTTATTTGAATATGAAAACACGTCTAAATTTGCAAAATTTATTATATGTATATATATATATATATATATATATATATATATATATATATATATATATATATATATATATATACATATATATATATATATATATATATACATACATATATATATATATATATATATATATATATATATATATATATATATATAAATATATATATATATATATATATATATATATATATATATATATATATATATATATACATATATATATATATATATATATATATATATATATATATATATATATATATATATATATATATATATGTATATATGTATATATATATTATATATATATATATATATATATATATATATATATATATATATATATATATATATATATATATATATATATATATATATATATATATATATATATAATTCCTCTCCACTTGTTGACAACAGCTCCCTTTTTGCTGCACTCTAAGTCGAAAAATATAAATTCACCGATGTCAAGATTTTTCAAGTTGCAGCTTTGAGAAAACCAGCGAACTTTACAGAGCCTGAAAGTGAAAATACAAATGTGGGTGTACTTGAGGCAGATAAGATTCTTTCCCTTTTTATTTCTGATTATTCTATTTTTAACTTTTACTTGTGAAATATCTGATGCTGGAAGAGATTTGGAAAACTTTTCTGCTATATGTCATTGCTTTGTTCTGACCATATGTAGGAGTTTTCTATACGGTGATGAGATGATATTTCTCTCTCTCTCTCTCTCTCTCTCTCTCTCTCTCTCTCTCTCTCTCTCTCTCTCTCTATATATATATATATATATATATATATATATATATATATATATATATATATATATATATATATATGTATATATATATATATATATATATATATATATATATATATATATATATATATATATATATATATATATATATATATATATAACGGATTTTGAGCGAAGCGAAAAATCTATTTTTGGGTGAGATGGCCATGTCGTCCTGATGGAAGTTCCTATAGGGTAGCTTCCTAGGGTATATTACAACTACGGCAATATTCCCAGAGAATTTACCTTAAGGTACCAGAATTCTAACTCCTGGAGCGAGTATCCCTCGTGAAAGGGATATCGCGACATATCAGAGGACGTATTCTAGACACGCCACATGGCAATCTACATCCTGGACAGAGATTTCGTCTCGTAGGAGGTGATTGGCGAGATACGAATTCGGGAAAGAAAAAGGGGAGCCGCTCCCAAGGCTTCCCTATCCTCCGATTCGTATGCGTGCCTGGCGCCAATCCTGGCGCCATCTGTATTCCTTGTAGCGTACACGAGGTGCTACAGATACTGTATGTAGGGAGGGGTCCTACAGCCCTTTCTTAGAAAGGCAAGGGCGGGTCCATCAGGACGACATGGCCATCTCACCCAAAAATAGATTTTTCGCTTCGCTCAAAATCCGTTTTTTGGGCTCAAGCCATGTCGTCCTGATGGAAGTGTACCAGAGCATTACTGTATCTGTGGATTCTCAGAACGTGCCGTACTCCCCGGAGGTAATTTTTTCCCGGTCGACTAGACCTAGAGACCTAAGATGTTACTGTTATACATCTTTTCAACTAACTATAAACTATGTTAGAGCTTCCTGCCCCCTACAGGGAAGAGTCCTACTAGACTCTGGAAAAGTCTCGAAGAGTACATATACCTATGTATGAATACCAGGCAAGCTAATATAGTGGTCTTGCCCTATATTAAGTAAAGCATATTTTGTATAGAACCACTGCGTCAATATATATTGACCAGTAATCCGCATAATACTTGTATTGGACAAAGGTTTATATCCGCATAGGAAGAAACTAATAAAACCGCCCTCGTCCCTTTATGGGACGGAGTCCTCCCATTAGGGGACTTATATAAACCAATGCAACATAGCTTGCATAACAGAACAATTCTATCAAAATTATCCCAGATAAGATACATAGAATTAAATGCTCAATTATACCAATAAATTGACACAGGTGAAAGAGACGCAAGGTTCTCAAGAACAAGTTTATTGACAGACAATAAACAGACAGGTTAACAACAAATATATATATATATATTTATATATATATATATATATATATATATATATATATATATATATATATATATATATATATATATATTTAAAAGAGGATAACCCAAAACTTTAAGCATAAGTATGATAGTAAACAGAACTTGTTTATCTGAAAGAAAAACCATTAAACGCCACTTAATAAGATACCGAGGTATCAAGTCATAAAAGTCTGTATTACAAATCAATCACATTAGCTTAGAAACGCTCGGCACACATGTCTGTACTTATGCTAGGTTCACCTTTGAAAGAAGGAACAGTCTATGTAGGCACTTGGTGCCCTCCTTTAGTTTGTAGTACAGTATGTATCTACACTCTCACCCTGGACTTAATCGTCCCAATTAAGACCACTGTTCCTCGCAGAGTTAAACAGTAGGGTTAACTACACGACCCACTGCTACCACAGATCTCTTAAGTTCCTCTACTTGCTTCGCATAGTGGCGAAAGAACACCCTGGAAGACTTCCAGCCCGTTTATGAACGGAGATGTTCAAAATCCATATAATTAAAGAAATTTAGGGATGAGGCAACTTTCCTCGGATCGTGACCTGCGGGTGTACTGTCAGGATCCGCTCTGCGAATAAAATATGTGATTTTCGCTCTGAGTTGATTCAGAGATAAATTTGAGCCTGATGTTTCTCCCCTGAATAGTTGACCACCCTTGAAGTCTGAAGTTCTATGAAGATAGACCTTTAGGCATTCTACTGGACATAGAGATGCATCTTCTTTCAGAGGGCAGATTCTCCAGGGACCCCACCTGTTGGTGGGTAACTCATTCTTGGCGAGAAACGTAGGATCCGGAAACAGGTTCAGATCCCCCCCATCCAGGAACTGAACACGACCTGCCTCTCTCGAGAGGGCTACGATCTCACTAACCCTGGCCCCGGACGCGAGTGCAAATAGAAAAATAATTTTTTGCGTCAAATCCTTTAACGCACATTCTTCATTGCTCAACAGGGAGGCGAAATGAAGAACTTTGTCTAAAGACCATGAGATGGGCTTTGGAGGTGCTGAAGGTCTGAGCCTAGCGCAGGCTTTCGGAACTTTATTAAAGATCTCGTTACCTAGGTCGATCTGGAAGGCAAATAAAATGGGTCTCATCAAAGCAGATTTACACACTGAAATCGTGTTAGCTGCCAACCCTTGGCCATGGAGGTGGATGAAGAAAGATAAGCAGAAGTCTGTTGAGATCTCCTGCGGATTCTTTGCCTTTACAAAGGCCACCCATTTTCTCCAAGATGACTCATATTGCCTTGTAGTCGATTTGCACTTATATTCTTCTAGGAAGTCTATGCTGGCTTTCGAAATCCCGAAACGCTTTCTCACCGCAAGGGCGAGAAAATCATGAGCTGCAGGGTCCAGGTTTTCTGTAATGAAGCGCACACAGTCGACTTCTGGACTCGCTGGGTCAGAACTGGATGTGGTAGCGGCACAAACTTCATCTGTAGTTCCAACGCCAAGGGGAACCACATACTGTTCGGCCACTTGTGGGCCACTATTGCCGCTACCCCCTTGAAGGATCTCAGTTTGTTGAGGACCCTCAACAGAAGGTTGTGAGGAGGGAACAGATAAATCCTGGACCATCTGTTCCAGTCGAGGGACATCGCGTCCACTGCTTCCGCTAAGGGGTCCTCGTACGGGGACACGTACAGGGGCAACTTCTTGTTGTCTTTCGTCGCAAAGAGGTCTATCTGCAGTTCTGGGACTTGATTCAGAATGAAGGAGAATGATCCTGCGTCTAAGGACCATTCCGACTCTATCGGTGTGAACCTGGATAGAGCGTCCGCTGTCACATTGCGGACTCCTTGAAGGTGAACTGCCGACAGGTTCCACTTCTTCTTTTCCGCCAATCGGAAAATGGCTAACATCACTTGGTTGAGAGGTGGTGACCTCGACCCTTGTCGATTCAAGCATATCACAACCACCTCGCTGTCCATCACCAATCTTATGTGGATCGAGTGACGCGGGGAGACTTTCTTTAAGGTAAGGAGCACTGCCATAGCTTCTAGAAAGTTTATATGAAAGGTCCTGAATAGCTTGGACCAAGTCCTCTGGACTTTTTTCCGATGAGAGTGACCTCCCCATCCCTCCTTTGAGGCGTCTGAGTGAATCGTCATCGACGGGGGAGGTGGCTGAAGAAGAACCGACTTCTTTAGATGTCTGGCTTGGGACCAAGGCCTGAGAAGAGTACGTAGCCGAGGCGGCACTGTTCTTCTCAGATCTCTTCTCGCGTTTGATGCATACCTTCTCCAAACTCCGGTTGCATCCTTTAGCTGTGCTCTTAGTACTGGGTCTGTCACTGAAGCAAACTGGAGAGAGCCTAGTACCCTCTCCTGTTCGCGTCTTGATATCCTTTCGGAATCTAGAAGTCTCTTGACAGAGCCCGCTATCTCCTTCCTTTTCTTTGTCGGGATGGAGAAACTGTGTGACAAAAGGTCCCAGTGGATTCCCAGCCACTGGAACCTTTGGGATGGAGAAAGTCGAGACTTTTTTCTGTTGATCTTGAAGCCTAGGTACTCTAGGAACTGGATCACCTGACTGGAAGCTTGCAAGCATTCGGTCTCGGATGCTGCCCACACCAGCCAGTCGTCCAGGTAGGCTACTACCTGAATTCCCTTTAGGCGTAATTGTTTGAGAGCTGCGCTCGCAAGCTTCGTGAAAATCCTTGGGGCTATGTTTAGCCCGAATGGTATGGCTCTGAAGGCGTATAATCTCCGTTGTAGCCTGAACCCTAGGTAGGGGGAGAGTCGACGGCTGATTGGAATGTGCCAATAGGCGTCTGACAAATCTATAGAGACTGAGTATGCCCTCTTGGGCAGTAAGGTCCTTATGTGTTGCAGTGTTAGCATCTTGAATTTGCAATTCACTATGAACTTGTTGAGTGGCGACAAGTCCAGAATGACTCTGAGCTTTTCCGAGTCTTTCTTGGGAACACAAAACAGCCTCCCTTGGAATTTGATGGACTTCACCTTTCGGATCACCTTTTTCTCCAACAGTTCTTGAACGTACTCCTCCAGAACGGGGGTGGAGTGTTAGAAAAACCGAAGGCACGGGGGTGAAGTGCTGTACCAGCTCCAGCCCAGTCCATTCTTGAGTAGGCTTTGGGCCCAGGGATCGAAGGTCCAGCGATCCCAAAATTTCATCAGTCTCCCTCCTACCGGTATTGTTTCACTTGGACTGCCGTCCTGAGGTCTTGCCTCCCTGACCACGACCACCTCTGAATCCCCTTCCCCTTGAGGGGCGCCTAGACGAGCCTCTGGCTGCTCCTCTAGGTTTTGCACGAAAGGAAGAAGACTGTCCTTCGAACATTGGGGTGAATGTGGATGACTGACCTGGCACAGCCTGGGGTACCCACTGAAAAGTAGTCGGGGTTTGTGCCACCATCTGGGGCACTGGAGGCAATGGCAATTGCAGTTGCTGTTGCTGTCTAAAAGGCTTGGCTGACCGAGACGGTAGCCTAGTCCTCATATTCTTCCTCTTTGGTTGAGGACCCTCATCCGGGGAAGATTTTCTTTTGATAGCCAGGCCCCACTTCTGGAGAAGGTTTCTATTCTGCACGGCGGCCTTATCAACAACCTCTTTGACCACATCGGTAGGGAAAAGGTCTTTTCCCCAAATGTTGGAGGAGATTAACTTCCTTGGCTCGTGTCTCACCGAGGCCCCGGTGAACACGAACTCCCTGCAAGCTCTCCTTGCCCTGACGAAGCTATAAAGGTCCTTTGTCACTGTGGCTAGATGAGACTTAGCCACTACCATGAACATTTCATGGACCTTGGGGTCACTTGCCATCGTCTCAAGAGTAGTCTGATGAGACATTGAGGCAGCCAGTCTTTCTTTTGTCTCGAACTCTCTTCGTAAAAGAGAGTCGGACAGCTTGGGGAGGTCCTCGCCGAATTGCCGTCCGGCAATATCAGCCTCCAACTTTCCCACTGAGAATGTCAGATGGACATCCTTCCAATCTTTGTGGTCCATAGGCAGGGCCAGCGACAAGGGTTTACACTCCTCCAGGGAGGGGCAAGGCTTGCCGGCCTCGACTGCCTTTAGGACAGCCGCAAACCCTTTCTGTAAAAAGGGGAAGGCTCTAGCAGGAGAGGACACAAAAGAAGGGAGATTCTTGTTCAATGCAGCTACCTTCGAGTTAGAGAAGCCCCTCTCTTTCATCGAGGATGAAAGTAGGGCTTGAGCCTTAGCGTGGTCCATAATTATGACCTCCTTCGGCTCTGTCTCCTCCCTTGAAGCTGGTTCTTTTCTCAGACGGACATAGCAGTCCGGATATGATGCCTTGCTGGGCCAAAATTCCACCTCCTCTAGTGGAACTGAACCCAGCTTATCCGAGATGACGATCTTTCCAGTCGTCATTGGCATGTGCTCAGCATACCTCCAGGGGTTAGCATCTGAGCATACGGGAAGGTCTTTCACATTGAGCCCTTTCCGGGGTCCACGTGATTCTGCCAGGGACTGCATACGCAGTTCCATAGCAGCCGCCTTCTCCTGATTCTCCTTCTGCATTTGTTGGATCATTCCAACAATCGAAGAGAGGGCCTGTCCCAGTTCTACTGGGAGACCGGCCGATGTTGAGGGGATAGGATCCGGAATCTGAACCGGAATAGCCGACACCTCGTCGACCTCATCCTCTACGACATCCGGGGTTTGAACTTCATCCTGACCTTCTGCCAGGAGGTCTTGTTCCAAACGTTCGTCCAGGTCAGACATCCTGTCATCTAACTGGATGTCTTGCATCGCAACTGCGACTTCCACGTCCACCTGGACTTGATTTTGGGGGATCTCCTCTTGAGGCTGGGGAATCACTGCATCAGCTGATGCCTGGGGAAAAAGATACGCCCTCATCTTCTCACTTGGAAGATAAGGGCCAGAGGTGTTCTTCTTGAAGCCCCTTACCCAAGTACGAAGCTTTTCCCTTGCTATATCCCTTGATTCCGCCGTTCTAGGGGAATCAAAAGCCTCAGTAATCAGGCTAGTGCATACAGTACATACCTGAGGGTCCCAATACTGGAGATCATCCTTAGAGACAGCGCATGCTGCATGTCTCCTACAACACTCACGTCCGCAGAGGTTCTTGCTGCGGACATTGCAGAAAACATTTCCGCACTTCGGAGGGTCCTCCTGTAAAGAGAAGAAATTTCCATGAGTATTAAGTGAACTATGTATCACTGGATATGCATAGTATAGCATAACAATTCATAAAGGAAAGACACACACTTGTGTTTCCCTCACAACCCATTGTTGCAGCCTTCCAGATAATAAAATAAAAAATGGTTTATCTCTTCTAGAGTAACCAATGCAAAGTTTCCAGAGGAAACAGGTGGAGCTCACACCTAAGCAATGATTTTAAAATCCTGGATAATAGACAGGGAAGAACTCAGCTTCCTATCTGAGGGCAACAGCAAAGGGGCGTGCAAGAAAACACAATAGTGTTAGAAGACACAGTGCTGTACCAAAACCCTTACTATAGTTTTCCTCTTACTGTATATGCTATACAGAAGAATACTAGTACAGTATAGGGGGATGTGTGCCGGCCTGCCTTTGCCGGCCGGCACACACCACAACTACCTTTAAAGTATACTACTTAACAGCTATAGGGCGGCAGCACTCTGGTTCAAATGCCTGTGCCGGTCGGCAGCAACTGCCGGCCGGTAACAGCCAGTGTTGGCCGGCAATGGCTGCCGGCCAGCAACTACACAAGGTAGTACCCAGCTGCCGGCCACACTCTTGGTGACCGGCAGACAAGGGCTGACATAAGCCGGCCGGCAAAGGTACAAGACCGATGCCAGCCGGCAGCAAAAGAACCAGAGGACTACTCCTGCCCGGCTGCCGGCCTCATAGACCGGCAGCCGGGACAGGTACAGCACTTAGAAGAAAAATAGAATGGATGCCGGGAAAAGAGTGTACACAACCTCCAAGCCCGGCAACCGAAAGAGTGCATATAAGGAAGGGGAGAAACTAATTCAGGCTTCCTTGACCCATGCCGTCCAGCTCTGCCGGCAGGCATGGATGAGGGACCAAGAGAGGTCCGGGCAGCACTCAAAAACATAAGACCCTTGCCGGCCAGCAGCTCTGCCGGCCGGCAAGGGGCTGAGTCAATTCCACATCCTAACCTATACTAGGTCCAGAAGTAGAACGACGTACAGTACAGTAAGACCCCTGCCGGCCAGCTCTGCCGGCCGGCAAGGGGCTGAGTCAATTACACATCCTAACCTATACTAGGTCTAGATGTAGAACGATGTACAGTACAGTATGAAGAAAGAGGGGGAAGGGACAAGAGGGTCCTGCCAACCTTGCTTTAGTGACAGATCACCCACAGCTAAGAAACTTATCTTAGCCTAAGGGAGATCTAAGGGGAAAGGCCAGCAATACTTGCCAGCTTCCAGAGCACCAAAGCAAGGAAGGCGTTGCTACTCCCAAGGGAAGAACTTATCCTCCCGCGAGAACAGCAACAGGACTAGTCTGGTAGATCACAAAAGAAGGAATCATACTACAGAAACCTTCGGTAGTGACCTAAGGGAGCTAAGCTCCCTTTGTATGTGTTAGGTCAGCGAGGGGGACTCAGCCCCAAGCCAGACAACACAGACTCAGACTAAAAACTCTGTTGTTCTGTCCCTCTTGAACCATACTACAGGAACAGGAAGGTACAGTAACACCCTAGTATAGTTTTATCGAAAATAAATTTCGGAAAAAAACCACTTAGGGATAAGCCCAAGGCTTAAACAGAGGGAAAGGGATTGCATACCTTCTCCGAAGAAAAGAAAGCAACCGGGGAGTATGATAAAGTATACTAAGGCTCCATAAGCAACTAACCTAGGCACCAAGAGAATCGATTACCTAATTCACCGAAACTCACTCGTATACTATCTTGGAAATATTCCACACAGTCTAAAATGTATAAAATATAGCCTAAAGCTTCAATAAAATTTTAATTACACTCGTAAAAACCATAATCATGCATGAAGTACTAGGACCAAACGACTAGGCTACATGGCCTAGCGTAGGCCAGAATGGCGAATACTTCGCCAAATAATACTAAGCACGAAAGGAAATCCTATGTAATGCTAAATAGCTAAAATTTATTAAAGCAAAACAACCAGGAATGTCGCTCTGACTAACTAACTTATACCTAGCGAGCGACAGCGTCCAAGACGCCTCTGGTAGGCTACGGCTCTTGTATCAAAGATTAATCCTATTAATCACTCAAAATTTTACCAAGAGCCTACATTTATACATAACAGACACTATACTCAACTTATCAGAGGCCGACGAAGACGAAGAAGCCATGAAAAGCCGAATAAATCCAAGATTTGCGAGAAAAACAGGAAAAAACACCGAGTTGTTAAGCTACGCAAAAAGGAATATAGATGGCGCCAGGATTGGCGCCAGGCACGCATACGAATCGGAGGATAGGGAAGCCTTGGGAGCGGCTCCCCTTTTTCTTTCCCGAATTCGTATCTCGCCAATCACCTCCTACGAGACGAAATCTCTGTCCAGGATGTAGATTGCCATGTGGCGTGTCTAGAATACGTCCTCTGATATGTCGCGATATCCCTTTCACGAGGGATACTCGCTCCAGGAGTTAGAATTCTGGTACCTTAAGGTAAATTCTCTGGGAATATCGCCGTAGTTGTAATATACCCTAGGAAGCTACCCTATAGGAACTTCCATCAGGACGACATGGCTTGAGCCCAAAAATATATATATATGCAAGAATTTAACACAAAATTTTTTCTCCCACCAGATAAGTTCATGATATTATTGATGTTTTTGCTTCTCTTGATTTCCTTTATCTATAAAACCTTATAAATATCACGAAAAAATCAAGTAATTTTATATCAATTACCAATTGGTGGTGAGTAAATATCAATTTATCTTGAGATTTGATGAGAACGCTATCAGTCAGATAAGGGTTTTTAGTTTAAAAAATCAAAAGCAATAGAACGAAAAAAAATGTATATTATGCATTTATGCGATAAAAACCTAGGATATTGTTGTTGCCTCTAATGACGAACCTTGAAACTTACTATGTTATTCGCTTTATCATTCAAAAGAAATCTTTAGGTAAATGTAAATTAATTTGAAAAGGTCAATTATTGCATGATGAAAAATACTCTTTAGCTATGGTAAAAGAGTCCTCCAGGAGGAACCCGCAAAATCAAACCAATGTTCTCTAATTTTGGGTAGTGCCATAGCCTCTGCACCATGACCTTCCACTGTCTTTCATTAGAGTTCTCTTGTTTTTATTCTGATTGTTTATTA
>NC_090726.1:12208398-12210898 GCF_036898095.1 Palaemon carinicauda | reverse complement strand
CCACTTGGCCATATGGCTAATCGTCCTACAAAATGAGGTTGACTTGGAAGAAGTCCTTCCAGGACTCGAAGGGAAACTGGAAGATGGTACTCAGGTGGTTTTGTTAGTCGAAGTGTCAGCTACAGTTTGTAGATTCTTCTCATCCCAATTGGATTTCGAGGGCAGAGTTAGGTAAGTCTGTCCATCAACAACATGACTGACGTTTTAGAACGAAATTTATCTATCTGTGTTTGTTAATTGGTCTGTTTATAACTTCAAAGTAATAGAGCAATATTATTTGGAGATGCATATATTATGATAATAATCTTGACGAACGTGTTAGAAGGGGACCATTTAATATAAAGTTTTTTATTTTTCATTAAAAAGAATGTTGGATAAGAGCTAGCAATTCATTATAGGCTTTAAAAATGCTATATTTGGTGATTAAAATTTATCTCATAAAATGACTGCTTATAGTATAAAATACTTATATATGAATCATAGCTTCACAAAGTAAAATATGAATTAATGTTACACAGAAATTTTAAGCATTTCCATGTAAAAGTGTGATGTAGCTGTTAGGTAATAACAGAAGAGCGAGATGAAGTTTTATTCAGCCACGGCGGAGAGGTGACGGCTTTGACGGGTGGACCAGGTGTTGGATTGTCAATTGATGGCGTGCACCATGGGCACGTAGTCTGTGCAAATGAGGAATGGTTTACCCTCAAAGACGTAGAAAAAATAACTCATATCCATATGTACCGCCAGCAATGTACTGCAGTATTCTTCCTTGGACAGTTCTCTGCTGAAGAATGCCAATAGGTGTGGCAAACCGTGGACCACGTGCTCATGTACTGCATCAGTAGAGATATCACTGGCATCAGTAGAGAGAAAGGGAGAGTCTTATGACATGGGAAAAGTGAGAGCAGCAGCGGTTGATAGGGCAACTTTACGTTGAAGAAGGCCACGTCCTGAAGGGGACCCCTACTTCCGGTCTTTTGGCTTACCCTTGAAAGAGGTGTAGAAGGGGGGCGAGAGTGGCTGTAATGACTGGCAAAAACAGGTGATAATAGTTTATCATGCCCAGGAATTATTGTAGTGCTTTGACTATCAAACGTGAGGGAAAGTTCTGAAGAGCTGATACCTTCTCGGGGAAGGTGTTGACACCTTAGGTGTGATGCAGTACCCTAAGACCAGTACTTTGCTGGCGCAAAATATACTCATGTCATACCTGACTACAAGGTGATCAAAAACGATGTATAGGTGACGGATGTGTTTCTCTTTAGAGGAAGAGAACAAGTGTGTCATACATGGAACATACACAGAAGGTAAGGTCACCAAGATGCCATCCTTGAGGCAATGAAAAGTGACCCCAGCATTACGAAACCCAAAACAGTGGTAACTGAATGTGTAAGTCCAAAAGGGGGTGGGATGGTGGTCTTGGCGACCTCTTCTCTGTTCATGGGCACCTGATAATATCCCTTCAAGAGGTCTAGAGTAGAGAACACGTTCCCCTAGTGCAAATATGGTGTAACGTCGGTGATGTTGGGGAGGCGGTAGTGATCTGATTGTGTCTGCATGTTCAGATGTCTGTAATCTCCAGAAGGGTGCAGGGAGCCATCCTTTTTCAGGATGATATGTAGGGGTGACTACCAAGAGCTTGGAGTCCTTTGGCAAAGGGCCATTTCTTTCATTCTGGCAAGCGTTCTTTTAGTAGATGCCAAAGGTTCCATGCCCACACGCTTGAATATGGCAAACACAAAGCGCCCCGTTGTCTTAATATGGGGATAAATACATGCCTGGCGGGAACCGTGGGTTTTTGACGAAGTGCTGGATGGACGACTTCCGGGTACAGTTGTCTGTGGGTGTGCTGATGTGGAAAGTGAGGTTTGAGGGTCGGATTGAAGAGGCATCGGAAAATACGAGTTTGCGCTGACAAACCGTTGATGAGCAATATCAACCAAGAGGTGGAAATGAGAGAGGAAAACTGCTTAAGGGATTGACAATACTACACCAGCAACGGGAAACTTCCAATGATATTTTGTTCTTCCAAACGATAGTGTGAGTATTTCGTACCCATGGATGGGGATCACAGATCCTTTGGCAGCTACCAGGTGGATGTCAGCAGGTTTAGAATGACTACATGGTGTCTTGGAGAGTGGCCTTGGTAGAACAGAACAGCAAATATCAGTGTCTATCAAAATCAGCATGCCCATACCTGGATTAAAGTTTTATGTCCACTGACAACCGTTCACATATTTCTCTATAGCAACCCCGTATCTTGAGTGGTAGTAACATGAATGCGGCTGATGGGCATCAGCAAGTGGCGCCAGAGGACATTGATATTTGCATGAGCAAGGTGTGGCATACCCGGGTGGAGGGCAGCTTAATTGATGTACGATCAATAATGGGCATATGTGTTGTACCATATTCACTTCAGCTTCGGTCGATTTTGAATGGTTGTTCTCTTCGTCATAAGTGGAGGCTTTGATGGAGGGCTTGAAGATGGTAAAGTTGCTGT
>NC_090726.1:12188398-12193398 GCF_036898095.1 Palaemon carinicauda | reverse complement strand
CATCTAGTAATAAGCCAAAGACACAGTTATTACAGCTGTGTCTTGCTAGAAACGTAATTAATGTCAAGGCCTTAGTATAAACATTGATGGCATATAACTTATTTGGTTTAACGATCATCGCTAGGGTCTTTTTTTTTTTTTTTTGTAGAGTTTAGTGCTTCTTTCATCTATATGAACACGAAAAGATTTTATGCCGGGATGAACTTTGCCGTTAATGCTTTTCCTATCAATACCATAGTTCTTTGTGCAATTGCTAGAAACGTAATTAATGTCAAGGCCTTAGTATAAACATTGATGGCATATAACTTATTTGGTTTAACGATCATCGCTAGGGTCTTTTTTTTTTTTTGTAGAGTTTAGTGCTTCTTTCATCTATATGAACACGAAAAGATTTTATGCCGGGATGAACTTTGCCGTTAATGCTTTTCCTATCAATACCATAGTTCTTTGTGCAATTGTATTACATTTTATGGTTATGTGTAACATTTTCAACATTATCTTTGTTTGGTATTGTATGCTTATTCAGATTGTATTCATAGTAATTACATTTTAAGTGTAACAATGTGGATGAGGCCCTGTGTAAAGAACTTCCAATAAAATCAGGACATCCATATTTCTACTCAAAAAAGATTTTAGCTTAAATTTAAAACTATTTTCACCCCGACCCAGAGTCACACACAATAACAACGATCAACTGATCTGTATACCAACATCTACCTACGTGCTTTATAGAACTTTCTGGGTCTCCACTCTCCACCCAACGTTTGAGATTTACAATCTCTACCAAAAGCTGCCATCCCCTATTTTTCCTACATGATCAAACCATCTCAAGGAAATTTGAACCTTCTTCCGAAAGAACTAAGCATTATACCTCTTTTGATAATAATGATTTAATTTCTAGTCAGTCCAATACTCCTTGCGCCATACATGAATGCGTTAACTTCAACAGTTTTATAGTTTCTCTTGTGTTCATATTTAATAGTTCTTTAAAGAATATAAACCTTGACAATCTCAGCAAACATTTCCAACTTACCTTCAATACTTATTTACATTCCCTCTCCGATTTTATGAATACTACATTATCCCCGTTTCTTTACTTATTCCATCTCCCTTCTAGTCTCATATTCTATTATTCGTTAGATTTACTTCCAATTTCCTTAACAAACATAACACTCCCATTCCTCAACCATATATATTAGCATCCATCTCTCTGGCTTCTATTCTTCTTCTTCTTCTTCTTTGTCTGCATCTTTTCCCACCTTTATGAGGGGTCGATGTTTCTGGCCAGCGTTCTCCATCTACCTCTGTCCCACACTTCATTACCAGCTAATCCCTTTGACCGAAGGTCATCCTTGATGCAGTTCATCCACCTTCACTCTAGTCTCCCTCTCCTTCTTGTTCCCTGTACCTCCATTTCCATCACTGTCCATCTCTTCTCATGACATGACCATACCACCTGGCTTCTATGTGCAGATATATTATGTTGTTTCCAATTATCATCCAGGTTTATTTTCGTGTGGATGTTTGTATTTATTATCCATGTTTCTTGAAGAAAGTCGTCTCTACAACTATAGTCATTTTTTTTTTTAGTGAGGAAGATTTGTACCGAGTCGCATGGATGTCCGTTAAGCTCTGAAATGTTTCATTATAGCTGATTGGTTGGAAGTATTTTGTGTCCAAATATTTTCGACCAATCAGCTATCAGGAAACTTTTCATAGCTAAAAGGGCACCCCTGCGAATCAGTGCAAATCTGACTCGCTAAAAAAATTGACTGTAGTATGATGTGTCGAAAAGTCTTCTATTGATAGATTAAGTAGATTTCTTCATATGACAAATTACCATTATTGGTTTTTACCTTTGTATTCTCCATGCTCAGTAGTTATTGTAGTGTATACCATTAGTATTTGACTAATCAATTATAGCAAATCATTATTTTTCCTTTCATTTCCCTTTAGTTTGATTCTGTTCGTTGATTTATTGAAAATTCGAACTACATAAAATAACCTGAAACATAACATCAATACAGAGAATAAATTATTACTTTACATGCAGAGTAAATCTGTACAAATCCCACATCCATTGTTAATATGGCTGGGGATCAAGAGGATTGATACAACTGAAAGCTTTTACAAAAAGGCAATGTTTTTAATTTCAGTGAAAACAAATTCAAGTTTTACAAAATGTTTTAGTTTGGATAAAACAGGAGTGTTATGTCGATTTCCCCTAACCGACCTACAGCTCAGCTTTTATAATGAATAGGTTTGTTGTTTCTTTTACCACTTACAAACAGCTGATGGGAGGTTGTTGAATTCTTTTTTATCTTTAAGATTTTACTCGGGAGGAACTGGAACACTGATATACGAACGCTCCAAATATTCTTATTGGTCTCTTTCTCTCTCTCTCTCTCTCTCTCTCTCTCTCTCTCTCTCTCTCTCTCTCTCTCTCTCTCTCTCTCTCTCTCGTTTTCGAGGGGCTCAAATGCTAGAACTCAGGTCGCATATAAGTTGTGAACATGTTCATATCGCAAGACGGGTCATGATCATGTTCATTGTCCTGTCTTGTGTCGTTCACTTTCAATCTGTTTGTCTGGTTCGCGAATATATGAAGTGGAACTTCAAAAGTTCAAACTTGTAGCTAATATTTTTGTGTTTAACACGTTGAAATAAGTGGAGCAGTAGTTTCCAGCTTGAGCGAAAAAGAATTGTTAGGTAATCTCAAGTTTGTTGGTAATCTCTTCTTTACGACCCAACTAAAGAACCAATTGTGAATTAGTGCTAGTGTCAGTGTGGTCAACCAATGACACGGGAAAGGTTATTTACCCAACCCTAACGGAAGGTGTGACAGGAATATTGTTTTTGGTAGATTTACTTGTCTTTTTGTGTGATTTTTGTTTTGTTAGTTTCCTTCTTTCTTTGCTAGCACCTCTAAGGAAAACCTACTTGCCCGATTTGTTTGATTTTTAAGAGATATTTGAACCCCATAGGATTAAGATTAAAGACACAGTGTTTTTTTACTATAAATTGAAACAAGAGTAAAATATTAATTTTCCAGTGCCGAAAACACAAATCTATAATTCAAATAAGTGATAATGCATAATTTCGAAAATTGGAAGGTTCAAAATTCAAAGTGGTCGAATTTTTATGGTCAACAAATGTCAGGGGGCCATAGCTCTCAACCGACTACAGATACATATCAGGTTAATATTATTGACAAGAAGTAAACCACTTATGGGGATTTTAAATTGATACATAACCTTTGGCCTTCTGTAGGTTTAGGTTCACGCTCGTTCAATATCAATTGGCGGATACTGCAATTCAAGAAAACATTTAGAACAATGGTAGTAACTTTGTGAAGGTCCACTTTCGAGGGATGGGCTTTACCATGTATGACTCATCTTCCTATAGGTTTCTTTCTAAATATCAACCCGTTCATCTAATGAAAGGTAAATCTATAGAGAAAAATACTTAACGTTCTGAAATACCGAAATACTTAAATGTTTAAATACTTAAAACCAAGTAGGTTTCATTCTTCACAGTGAATAGGTTGTGTTGGCTTAATCAGCAACGCGTCTGCCTGGTGATCGCCAGAGTGCGGTTCGAGTCCGCTAAACTCGTTAGTACCTTTAATGGCTGCAACTTCACCATTCTTGTGAGCTAAGGTTGGGGTGTTTGGGGGAGCCTATAAGTTTTCCTGCTGAGTAATCAGTACCCATTGCCTGGCCCTCACTGGTCTTAACTTGGATAGAAACGGGTTTGGCACTGATGATGTGTATAGTCAGTTTCTAGGGCATTGTCCTTGTCCCATGTCACTGCTATTCTTAAGCAGCCTTTAAACCTTGAAAATAAGGAACACGGCGGAATCTCTTAAAGAAAAATGCTCTATTTACCCTTATCTTGAACTTATTTTTAATAATTTTAAATAATGAAGCCAACGGCAATATCATATTATCTTTTCAAAGGTTTCTAGGCCTGCCTCTCCTCTTACCTTCGAGCAATTCTGCAGTAGATATTTTCTTGGCTAAACTATCACCGCAATTATTTCCCATATAGCCGAAGTACCTCAATATATTTTGATCAATAAATTTATATACATGGCACTTACGATTAATAATTATATAACATTTCCACATCATATCCTAACAAAACCTCCTCTCCACACAGTGAATATCTTCTGTTTTCTAGTTCTCATGGATTTAAAATCCTGATATTTATAATCAGAGAAAAAAATTGTGGTTAAAACTATACAAGTACAAAGGACGATGACTCTAATTGGATATAGTATATTTTTAATTTTTTGATACCTTCAAAGTATATTTTACGGAAAAAGAAAAATATAATTTTTTAGTTCAACTAGATACACTGTCTTTTTTTTACTCCCTTTTTACCACATTTCTTGTTCTCCCGACAGGAAGGTTAAAGAGCCACAAATCTTTTTATTTTTTATTTTTATTTGATATAAGCCAAGTTTGCTATGGTTACATAAGGTGATTTGTTCCAAAAGGAAGCTGACTTTTCATCGATTGAAGATTTAAAGGTTTAAAGGCGGCTCATAAATGACAGAAGCAAAGGACAGTTACATTACCCTGTCAAGCAGGAAACTACCCTAGAGACTGATTATATATACATATGATCAGCTCCCAAGCCCCTCTCCACCCGATCCAGGACCAAGGAGGGCGAGGCAATGGCTACTGATGACTCAGCAGATAGATCTAAAGGCTCCCCCAAACCCCCATCCTTAGCTCAAAAGGATGGTGATATTGCAGCGACTAAAGGAACTAACGAGTTTGACCAGGATTCGAACCCCAGTCGGGTGTTCACCCAGTCAGTGACGTTATCACATCGGCCACCATAACAGGTATAGAGCTGATAGTTTTCAGAATGATCCACCAAGGAGGGCCAGGCAATGGCTACTGATGATTCAGCAAATGGACCTATAAGCTCCCCCAAACCCCCATCCTTAGCTCACAAGGATGGTGAGATTGCAGCGACCAAAGGGACTA
>NC_090726.1:12178398-12183398 GCF_036898095.1 Palaemon carinicauda | reverse complement strand
TTAATTGATTTTCTTTACTTTAAATAACTCAATATATTTTCTCTTTTTACTGGATATTGTTTATTGACAAGAGAGAGAGAGAGAGAGAGAGAGAGAGAGAGAGAGAGAGAGAGAGAGAGAGAGAGAGAGAGACTTGAATGTATTTCATGATTTAATTATGAAATAATAAATACATCAACGTGAAAAAAAAAAATCCGTTTACTTGTAAGCTAATGTTGCTATTCTAATCATGAAAAATTAATTTTATTTACTTTCAACTGTTCTTGAGAAAAATTTTTGTAATTCCAATTCATGTAATTTTTACATTTGTATATTTTCATTTTGGGGATGACTATCATCAACAAATGGTTAAAATATATCTGAACATAAAAAAAAAAAACAATCAGGTTCACTAAACTATTTTCAATTATATTCCATAAGTGAATTTCGCATTATCCTTGTTTCAGAGTAAAGGAAATATTCAATAGCTATTTATATGAATATCTCTCTCTCTCTCTCTCTCTCTCTCTCTCTCTCTCTCTCTCTCTCTATATATATATATATATATATATATATATATATATATATGCATCAATAGATGTTTTCTTCAAGCAATTATTTGTGTTAAATTTTAACTTTAGGGGGATGCATTTCTAAGACAAAATTGGCACAGATTTATCAAATAGAATTTTCTCTCTCTCTCTCTCTCTCTCTCTCTCTCTCTCTCTCTCTCTCTCTCTCTCTCTCTCTCTCTCTCTCTCTCTATATATATATATATATATATATATATATATATATATATATATATATATATATATATATATATATATATATATATACAGAGAGAGAGAGAGAGAGAGAGAGAGAGAGAGAGAGAGAGAGAGAGAGAGAGAGAGAGAGAGAGAGAGAGAGAGAGAGAGAGAGAATAAAAGAAAATTCTATTTGATAAATTTGTGCCAATTTTGTCTTAGAAAAGCATCCCCCTAAAGTTAAAATTTAACAGAAATAATTGCTTGAAGAAAACATCTATTGATGCAGCAATTTTTTTCTGCGAGATACAGAAGAAAGAAAAACCTTTAACCTTATGCAATATATTGTGTTAGCCTATTCATGATTTAGATATACGTTATACTGTATATAGCAAAACACAAATAATTATTTTTTTTATAATGACGCATGTTTTATCAATTGTAAACGTCAAAACATGTTTAAATTAATTGAAATACACTACTCATCTTTGTTTAGTTATATGTTGAAAATAACAGAACCTAAGCAAAGATGGTTTTTTTTCACATTTTGTCGAGGAATGTTCAATAGTCAAGAACCTACATAAACAGGATTTTCATATTCCCTATACTTTTCCCGGCTTTGTAATAAAAATCGTCTTAAAGTTTTAAACACTTTTATGTGTTACTTGATGACAGGTAACGTCATAAACATTTTTATTTACTTAATCTTTAAAGTCAGATGTATACTTAAGATATTGAAAAAGGTTATCTACTTCGTAAAGCCCCATGAAACTCTTACTATTGTTTTTAGTGTTTATTAACTTGAGCACATGTTAATAGTTACTAGTGACGCTTTACGGAGTAATTCCTCTCAAGAAAGGCAATATAATTAGAATCATGTCACTTATGCCGATAAATTTCTTGGTTCACAAATTATTTTTCACATACCAATATTGCTCGAAGATAACTAGAAGAAATCATATCCAGCTCGTAGCTCCTCTTTTAAGATCAGACCTTTGCAGAGGATACAAAAGAGTAAAAGGATTCCAGATGACTGTAGGATAAACATAAGTCCTTTATATCTGTCTGGTGATATATCATGTATCTTAATTCGGTTCGTATCAGCCTCTGCTAAAATCAGGGTATCATCTTCAAGGGAAGAGGAAGAAATTCTTATATTTTATTGACCCTTTTGCTATCAATTCTTCTTGATATAGAATTAAATATGTCGCAAACTCTATCCCTGTACTTTAGACTATGATAAATAAATATTTTTACACTACATGTAACAAGTCACACTTTAAAGAAGACTCATATCTATAATTGGGTTTATGACTAGCTAACAACATATTTGGTGCGGATATGAATGAATATTTGTTAAACTTGGGATTTTCAATTCTATGGCTGAGTTTCAACTCTTTGCTTTTAGAATACTGGGACCTGCTCTATATATACTTTACCATACATATCTGTATTTTACATATAATTACCATAACTAACAGCCTAATCATCAAATGATATAAAAGTTTTATTGGTACTAAGAATTTTTGATGAATTAATAATAATAAAAAAAATACATGAAAGTATGTTTTAGCAATCATATGTTTCTCCCAGTTTGAACAAAATTCAAGTCTTTCTTCTTGCCAAAAGATGGCAGCACACGTCCATCGTTCCATTCATGTGAATGATTCTATCCAATGGGATATGGGTGATAGATTACTACTTATATAGAGATATATGTGGCAGGTATAAATTATATACAGTTCCAATTAATTACGCCTTTTTGGGGGCTATCTTGAACCAAAATGACGTCTTAGAAGGTTCCTTAATGCAAGGATTTTAGAGTTGTATACAGTGTTTATTTGCATGGCCAATAGATGGTCTTAGCATTAGAGCACCAAATTACTAACTATCCCTACCAACCACTCATTACAGAATTTATTACTTCATTTCTGATGCTATTTAGCCCCACAATTGCTATAAAATAGACGCAATTGAACTTGATGTTCCTTGTTGTCTGGCCTTTACTTAATTCCTAAGAAATTACAAATTTCACAAATAAATATAAGAGAAAAATTTCCTCAGCAAACAATCGTTAGATCAATAACATTTGGGGGGTAATGGGGGTAGCCAGATATGCCATATTTACAGCAATCGGTAAGGCAATCAAGTAATTACACAGTTATTTGAACTAATTTCCAATTACTTTTTTATGAAACCAGAATATAATTAACATGTTTCATAATATGGCATGTATTCCCAGTAAAAACTACTTAGAATAACAGTATTGTTACATTCCAAAAGGCATAATGACGCACACTCCCCTAGCCTCCTACCTTACGTCGTAACGAGATTTACTTTACCACCAATAGATGGCGTCAGAAGCACAATTTCATAACTAAAATACTCAATCATTTAACGAACACGTGTGTCAAAGAAGTGGGGTAGGAAGGTAGAGGCTACAGATTGGGCTGTTGGTAAATTGTTCAACGATCGTTTCCTTATTAGGAATGAATATTTTTATCAGAAAATGGTGTGATTTTTTCATATGCTATTGGAAGCAACCTGAGTTTACTTATAAAAATGTTTAGTATTTCCTTTCTTCATCAGAACACATGATGGTAAGTCATATCCCTGTACAATTGACCAAGGCAACAATCATCAGCATAGTTATGGTTGGCGGGACGAATTTAGGACAACGCTGCCAAATGAATTTTTTTCGAATGGAGAATATCATTATTCATTACAGATTCAAATCATTTAGGGAGTAAATTTATTATGTGAGTAGGTGCTTGACTATGGCGTGATTTTATGATCTTTTAGAAGCGCAAACAAAATAGAGAAATCGAATAATGAATGGGAAAATGGTCATATTTCTGTCTTCGTCAACGCCTGACTGTGTTGCGTCATCCACCTAGGAATTTGTGTTAGTAAATAAGGGCGTTTCAGAGTGTAAATCAGTTATAAAATAAACCTTAGCATAATTTCCTTAGTAATTATATGCATGTTAGTAGAGTTGTTTCTTGCTTCATTATAGGTTAAAAGAATTCATTAAGTTTATATATATATATATATATATATATATATATATATATATATATATATATATATATATATATATATATATATATATATATGTATGTATCAGAGTAAATACCACGGTCTTTCTAAGTCAATGGTAGGCCAATCGTAAATACAAATAACCTGATTCTGAAAGATCGTTAGAGAGAGAGAGAGAGAGAGAGAGAGAGAGAGAGAGAGAGAGAGAGAGAGAGAGAGGCCACCTGCAAGACAGGGATGCTGATGATCTCTGTAATTGTATCAGAAGAGACGGGGTATACCTATAACATAAGGAGCCAATGTTCATTTATATAGATGAAGTGTGGATGTTGCGTTAGAAGGGAAATGTCATAGAACAAGGCGAATTGAACAAAACTGAAATCATATCTAAATCCTATAATATAACTCTCTCTGTCAATGAAAACTACTCTTCTTATAATTTCAGGATGCCAGAAAACTGATAATCAATCAATCAATCACTCTTTTTATAGAAAACGTCTGCAATAAGGCAACTCTATTCACTAAATTCTATCCTATTGAATTGTTTCTTTAAAAATAAGAAACCTCGATGTTTATTAAACAAACATGAAAGCTTTATGTAAGATATTTTTATTCATTAACTGTATCATGTAAACCGCTTCCATTTTATAAACCTGCTAGATGTAGGATGGCCAAGGCATCAGCCACCCGTTGAGATACTACCACTAGAGAGTTCTTGGGTCCTTTGGCTGGACAGGCAGTACTACATTGAATTCCTCTCTCTGGTTACGGCTCATTAAATTTTCCCAACACATACACAGAATAGTCTGGCCTATTCTTTACACATTTTCCTCTTTCCTCATACAATTGGCAACACTGGAATTGCCCAACAATTCTTCTACTCTCAAGAGATTAACTACTGCACTGTAATTGTTCATTGGCTGCTGTCCTCTTGGTAAGAGTAGAAAAGACTCTCTAGCTATGGTAAGCAGCGCTTCTAGGAGAAGGGCACTCCAAAATTAAACCATTGTTCTCTGGTCATGGATAGTGCCATAGCCTCTGTACCATGGTCTTTCACTCTTTTGGTGTAGAGTTCTATTGCTTGAGGGTACACTCAGGCACACTTTTCTATCTCATTTCTCTTCCTCATGTGTTTTTTTAATTTTTATAGTATATATATCAAATATTTATCTTAATGTTGTTACTGTTCTTAAAATATTTTGTTTCATTAATTGTTAATTACTTTTCATGTAG
>NC_090726.1:12172893-12175393 GCF_036898095.1 Palaemon carinicauda | reverse complement strand
ACTAACAACAGAAGTTCACAAATATTTAAAAACATTCATAACACATTTGTATGATCGAAAAGCTATTTTTCTGTTAATGCAAAACTGGCAATTTTGAGAAAATAAACTTTTAAGAAACATAGTGGCATTAAAATCAAATATTCAAATAATGAAGGACATGAGAGGCTTGAAAGAGTTGTATTATGAAATGAATAAAGCAAAAAATTTGTTCAAACTCGAAATTACTCGAATGGAAAACTACACGTGAATAAGACTGAAGTTTAATCTAAAACCATTTCCTGGAGCAAACCTTGAGGAGGTACTCAATCATGGACTGTTTGACAGTTGCAATGGTAAATCCTTCCTTAACAGCCCTCGGGAGATCAGCCAGAGAATCTAAAGGTTGTTCATACGATGGGATTGCAAGCACGGCTGTCAGCGTCCCGGAATAGAGAGCTGCGGAGAAAAAGAAGTTGGAAGATGTTGATAGAAAATGGTAAAGAAAGATAAAGGGTAAATGTTCTGATCTTTGCGAGCAGAATGTGGAACCAACGGAGGAAACAGAATCGAACCAACTGGGTGTGTAAAGAAGATCGTCTCAAGTGGTTGCTCTTAAACAAAAAGTAAGATTGTTTTTACACGTCTATGAGGGTTCTTTTTAGTTTCTCCTGTTAATTCTGCATTCTACTTACTATAAAATCCTCGAATCTTTCCAATTTCAAAATATTAGAGTTATTCATATTAATTTAATTATGAACTTTACCACAAAAATAAAGCGTTATTACTTATAATATAATAAGCAACACGTAGAGATTCCGTTGCGAATTCAAGATATATATTTCAAGCCAGAAAATCCTTAAACTCCTTTTGGAATATGTTGTTAGAAAATGGAAAAGAAAGATAAAAGTAGAAGTTCTGATCTTTGCGAGGAGAATGTGGAATCAGCTCGGGAAACAGCTAATATAGTATCGTCCCTGACTGGTGTTCATCAGACTGGAGTTCGAGTCCCGCTCAAACTCGTTAGTTTCTTTTATAGCTGCAACTCAAAATCCCTGTGAATTAAGGATGAGGGGCTTTGGAGAGCCTATATGTCTATCTGATGAGTCATCAACAGCCATTGCCTTACCCTCCTTGGTCCTATCTTGGGTGGAGAGGTGGCTTGTGCGCTGATCGTATGTATATATGGTCAGTCTCTAGGGGATTGTCCTGCTCGAGAGGGCAATATCACTGTCCCTTGCCTCTGCCATTCATGAATTGCCTTTAAGCCCTTTAAACCAAACCAGAATAGGCGTGTAAAGATAATTGTCCCAAATCAACGATGTTTATAGACACTGCGATGATCATTCTTCAGCAGCAAGTAAGATTGTTCTTGTAAAAAGAAATAGAAAATGTTGATAGAAAATGGAAAAGAAAAATTTCTGATTTTTACGAAATCATCAGGGAAACAGAGCCTAACTAAAATAGGGGTGTAAAAAAGTTATTCAAATCAGTAACGTTTATAGATAATGCAATGGCCATTCTTAAACAATAAGAATGATTTTACGCATATATAAAGATTCAGTTTAGTTTCTCCTGGTAATTCTGCATTCTCCTTAAAATATAATTTTCAAATCTTTCTTAATTGAAGATTATTATTATTATTAATATTTATGTAATTATGAACTTTACCACCACAAAAAATAAAAAGAAGTTATTCCATTGATAGGTTAAAATGACAAATCCATAAAGATTCCAGTGATATCAAGATAAATATTTCAAGCCAAACCCAGTACAAGGCAAATTTGTTTTCCCTTATTTTTTTTTTTTTTTATTTTTTTTTTTACTCGCCAGTTGGCCGGGAATCTGTTGTGTGTTTTCAATATATTCTTGTTTTCAATTGCAACAAAATTGTTTATTTTAACAAATCATTGGTAAAATTTGTGTGTTAATGCTATGAAGTTTACCATTAAATCAGAATTGATAATCCTGATATTTCTACATTGAAAAAAAAATTAGAATTCTATTCTAAACTAAAAATATTCCAGTTAAGAAAAATAAGCAGTTTGTAAATAAATGGTAGTGATGGCTTATGATTCTGACGATCTAGTGGATTAAGGCTTATTAAGTTCTGCATTCCTTTGAGAAGTAATGTTTTATATTAACAACTTTCTTTGCTAATTTTATTGCAATAGAATTAGTTCTTCTAAATTTATAATATGAAGGAAGTTTAAATCAAAAGAGAAGATGTAAAAGGGTCAACAAAATATAAGGGCACTATTTATAATTGAATTATGAACGAAGGGAAGGGGTTTAAAGATTTAAAAGCCATTCGTAAATGGCAGAGGCAAGGGACAGTGGCATTACCCTAGAAAGCAGGACAATGCCCAACAGACTGACCATATTACATATGATCAGTGCCCAAGACCCCCTCTCCATCCAAGCAGAGACCAAGGAGGACCTGGCAGTGGATGCTGATGACTCAGCGGGTAGATCCATAGGCTACTCCAAAGCCCCAATCTTCAGCTCACAAGGATGATGAAGT
>NC_090726.1:12162893-12167893 GCF_036898095.1 Palaemon carinicauda | reverse complement strand
TTTATAGGCTCGTTGTCTTGTCGAATAAACGGAGATACATTCATCTTGTCTCTCTGTTATTACCTAACAGCAACCTTGCACAATTGGTGACCGACAGAGGACAGCTCCCTCCCCGATTCCCCTTTGCTTTTGTTCCCTACAGTTTTACAATCCTGACCTCCAACCCTGACTATTCTATCCACGCTACATCATGAAACTACTACCCTTCACCACTACAGAGATATTCATCTGGTTTCAGTATGCTGAGGTTCAGTTTCATATCAAAGAGTTAACTCGCTCAAGTACCAAAGCATACTATGTCCTCGTGGTCATTCCCGATTGGCTTTGTGACAAAAGAGACACCCCAATAATGTATGATGCCCTCAAAACATACCTCCTGGAACAGTACTCACAATCACCATCTACTGTAATAATTAAGCTTTTTCAGCTGTCTCAACAAGCGTTGTTTGACCAAAAGGCTTCTCTTGCCCTCAGGGAAACGACCAGTATCACACTCCTGCAACCTCCTGCAGACAGCTCTTCTGAGAGGTAAACCTACTTGATGCCCTTTGGTACGACATCTACCTAAACCTGTACATGCCACCGTCCCCAAAGTCAATATTTTGTCCATGAAGTCGACACACTTATGGACAGCCACTTTACCATCTTCAAGCCCTCCATCAAAGCCTCCACTTATGACGAAGAGAACAACCATTCAACATCGACCGAAGCTAAAGTGAATATGGTAGAACACATATGCCCATTATTAGTCGTACCAGAGCAGCAACTAAGCTGCCCCCACCCGGGTATGCCACACCTGCCTCATGCACAAACCAACGTTCTCTAGAGCCACATGCTGATGCCTATCAGCTGCATTCATGGTACTACCACTCAAGATTCGGGGCTGCTGTAAAGAAATGTTTGAACGGTTGTCAGTGGACAAAAAACTTTTATCCAGGTATGGGCGTGCTGATTTTGATAGACACTGATATTTGCTGTTCTTTTCTACCAAGGCCACTCTCCAGGACACCATGTAATCATTCTAAACCTGCTGACATCCACCTGGTAGATGACAAAGGATCTGTGATCCCCATCCATGGGCACGAAATACTCGCACTATCGTTTGGAAGACCAAAATATCATTGGAAGTTTCCCGTGGCTGGCGTAGTATTGCCAATCCCTTGTGCAGTTTTCCTCTCTTATTTCCACCTCCTGGTTGATATTGCTCATCAATGGTTTGTCAGCGCAAACTCGTATTTTCCGATGCCTCTTCAACCCGACCCTCGAACCTCACTTTCCACATCAGCACACCTACAGATAACTGTACCCGGAAGTCGTCCGTCCAGAACTTCGTCAAAAACCCATGGTTCCCGCCAGGCATGTATTTATCCCCCTATTAAGACAACGGGGCACTTTGTGTTTGCCAGATTCCAGCGTATGGGCACGGAACCTTTGGCATCTACTAAACGAACGTTTGCCAGAATGAAAGAAATGGCCCTTTGCCAAAGGACTTCAAGCTCTTGGTAGTCACCCCTACATATCATCCTGAAAAAAGGATGGCTTCCTGCACCCTTCTGGAGATTACAGACATCTGAACATGCAGACACAATCAGATCACTACCGCCTCCCCAACATCACCGACGTTACACCATACTTGTGCTAGGGGAACGTGTTCTCTACTCTAGACCTCTTGAAGGGATATTATCAGGTGCCCATGAACAGAGAAGAGGTCGCCAAGACCACCATCCCACCCCCTTTTGGACTTACACATTCAGTTACCACTGTTTTGGGCTTCGTAATGCTGGGGTTACTTTTCAATGCCTCAAGGATGGCATCTTGGTGACCTCACCTTCTGTGTATGTTTCATGGATGACACACTTGTTCTCTTCCTCTAAAGAGAAACATATCTGTCACTTATTCATCGTTTTCGACCACCTTGTAGGCAGGTATGACATGAGTATATTTTGAGCCAGCAAAGTACTGTTCTTAGGGTAATGCATCACACCTAAGGTGTCCACACCCACACCTAAGGTGTCCACACCGTCCCCGAGAAGGTGTCAGCTCTTCAGAACTTTCCCACGCCTTTGATAGTCAAAGCACTACAATAATTCCTGGGCATGATAAACTATTATCACCTGTTTTTGCCAGTCATTACAGCCACTCTCGCCCCCCTTCTACACCTCTTTCAAGATTAAGCCAAAAGACCGGAAGTAGGGGTCCCCTTCAGGACGTGGCCTTCTTCAACGTAAAGTTGCCCTATCAACCGCTGCTGCTCTCACTTTTCCCATGTCATAAGACTCTCCCTTTCTCTCTTCCGATGCCAGTGATATCGCTACTGGTGCAGTACTCGAGCACGTGGTCCACGGTTTGCTATGCCTATTGGCATTCTTCAGCAGAAAACTGTCCAAGGAAGAATACGGCGGTACATTGCTGGCGGTACATATGGATATGAGTCATTTTTTCTACGTCTTTGAGGGTAAACTCTTCCTCATTTGCACAGACTACGTGCCCATGGTGCAAGCCACCAATTGACAATCCAACACCTGGTCCACCCGTCAAAGCCGCCACCTCTCCGCCGTGGCTGAATACAACTTCATCTCGCTCTTCTGTTATTACCTAACAGCTACCTCACACTTTTACACGGAAATGCTTAGAATTTCTGTGTAACTTTAATTCATATTTTACTTTGTGAAGCTATAGTTCATATATAAGTATTTTATACTATAAGCAGTTATTTTATGAGATACAGTTTAATCACCAAATATAGCAATTTTAAAGCCTATTATGAATTGCTAGCTCTTATTCAACTTTCTTTTTAATGAAAAATAAAAACTTTATATGAAATGGTCACCTTCTAACACGTTCGTCAAGATTATTATCATAATATATGCATCTCCAAATAATATTGCTCAATTACTTTGAAGTTATAAACCGACCAATTAACAAACACAGATAGATAAATTTCGTTCTAAAACGTCAGTCATGTTGTTGATGGACAGACTTACCTAACTCTGCCCTCGAAATCCAATTGGGATGAGAAGAATCTACAAACTGTAGCTGACACTTCGATTAACAAAACCACCTGAGTACCATCTTCCAGTTTCCCCTCGAGTCCTGGAAGGACTTCTTCCAAGTCAGCCTCATTTTGTAGGACGATTAGCCATATGGCCAAGTGGCTCGCTATCCTTTCTCGTTGAATCTTGGATAAGAAGTGGATATTAGAATGGTGTTTTTTTATTGTATGTAAAAAGGACTCGCTATCTTTTCTTATTAAATCTTGGATGTGAAGGGAATACTAAGATTTTTTTTTTTAATTGAATGTGAATCGTGTAATAATAAGAAGGGCTAGCTATCCTTTCTCGTTGGATCTTGAATAGGAAGTGGATATTGAAATGATTTCTTCTTATATTGTATGGTAATAATAATAAAAAAATAATAATAATAATAATAATAATAATAATAATAATAATAATAATAATAATAATAATAATAATGATATTAATAGAAGTAGTAGTAGTAGTAATAGTAGTAGTAGTAGTAGTAGTAGTAGTAGTAGTAGTAGTAGTAAAATATATATTTTGATATAGTTAATAAGAGGTAAATATGTATTTATCGATGCGATTCACTTATTCACAATCATTTCTGAAAATAGCAATTACCAAATTATGAAAATATTCTCAACTTAGGGAAATTTATTATCTTCTTCTACTTTATTAAAATATCATAAGACCATTACATATGACATGAAACCCAGTGGAATTCCAATGCATCATTGTATGTTAGCAAAAAAAGAAAAAAAAAGAAAAAAAACTACATATATTGATTTGCTATGAAAGAAAAGAAAATATTGTTGTGTTGTACAAAGGGAAGATTATTAAAACGGTTCCAAAGAAATCCTTTGGCTGTTTATCAAAGTCTTTTACATATGGAAATCTTTATGATAATCCACACTATATTCCAACTTTCGACAGACTTTGGAAAGCGAAGAAGTGATTCACATCTATACATAAAATGAACTGATGACCAATTTTAAACAACTATTTTCAGAATGTAGAGTACTGATTAATAATCTTGAAGTATAAGTGACCATTTCCTGATATAAGGAGATAAAAGTGTTGGAATTCAGCGGTTAGATTACATGTAGGTGGATAACCTGAATAGAACTATCAAGATAATGGGGTTATCAATACTGTAAACAAAGTGTTTAAGGAGAATAACGAGATAGAAATTTTCTTTTCTATAGGGTAAACCGTTTTCAGTGAAGCGTTCGAAAGCTTTGATATCTGTTTACGGACTTTACATCATTATTTTTAGTATAAATATTTTTAGATGATATTTGATTGCTGATACTTATATTTTTTTATTATAACAGCTTATTTATACACAGAGGTTGATAGTATGGTGATATGGTCGGGTATGGGTCCAACATTCCTCAATATATGCAAGTGTCAATTGTAAGAAACATAACTTAGACAGGGTTGATAATACGTATTTACTATTCATGGAAAAATACCATGCTGCTCTGTTTTGGAATATGTTAATAGAATTTGCCAAACTATCAGGTTTACAATTGATATAGAGAAAGTTAACCAATTTCCAGTTCTTGACATATATACATCACACTTTAATGATTTCTTTCATGTATTTTTAGAAAAAAAAAAAACTAGTATATTACTTTTGGTATGAGTTTCTAAATAGTTATTCCAAATAACTAAATACTGACAACGAAGATTTTAGCATAATACGTCAAGAATCATATAACCAAGACTTGCCCATTCTTGAGTTAATAATGATATAAATGAATGGTTCCAACATTAAACGCCCAAGCTTCCTCCACTTAATTATAAATCTCATAGCCTTCTTCCTTTTTGTTTCAATTTATGGAACACAGTTTTTCATTACTCTGCGAGTGTGGACTGTTATAGAAAGACCATGAACAGACACAAGTGAAATAACATGTATAAGGCCTTTATTTTACAAGGGACTAATAGGGCCTGATGATGATGATGATATAAATAAAT
>NC_090726.1:12137893-12145393 GCF_036898095.1 Palaemon carinicauda | reverse complement strand
ATATATATATATATATATATATATATATATATTCAGTGTATATATATAATAAATTTTGCAAATTTAGACGTGTTTTCATATTCAAATAAGCCATTATTATTATAATTATTTATTATTATTATTATTATTATTATTATTATTATTATTATTATTATTATTATTATTATTATTATAAAGCAATAAAACCAATGGTTTCTCATATACTGATATTATCATAGAAGCCAGCAAATTCTGAATTTGATAAATCGTCCCATTCAATTTCTCAAAAGAAAAGGCAATTATTCACATTTTATGAGCATAAAAACTCCAAATACAGAGTGAATAAAATTGTTTGCTCGTACTTACTTTATGATTGTTGAATTTCATCCTTTTTCTAACGAGAATGTATCCTTGATCTTTTCCTGATTTACTATGAAATAATTCTAAATTAATTAGTAATGGTATTTTTTTTTCTTGCAGTGTTGATTAGAAGACTGCTAAATAAATGAAAATGAAAAAGATTTAGGATTTTTTAGAACTTTAGTTAATAACCGTAAAATAATTGTCTCATCAATATAACCTTCATGGATTTACAGATGGAATTTGATATATGATTAACCTTTTAAATCTTATATAAGTATTGTATTATGTAGAAATAAGTATCTGTTTGTAAAGTATAGCAATTAGGTTGACAAATATACAACACAATAAGCTTCTATACTTTACTAAAAAGATTAAGACATTTCAACAAAAATATATAATTAAAACAGTTTCAAAAAATGCAATCATATTGAAAGTAATCAACGTTGGATACATGAATTTCGGAACATATCTAACTAAAAAAGAAAAAATTCCTTCTTGATTGGTAACTGAATAATTTAAAGATCCCTTGAATTATCTTTATGAATAATTAATCAATAGCCTGAAAACATTCTCGAATTCCTGGAAAGTTTTTTCCTCCGGAATATTTGGAAGCTGTTCTACCCTTCACCAGAAGCCATAATCAAAGGGATTTCCAAGCAATATTTGAAGAGAAAATATGAGAATAAAAGAATGCGTTTCTTTTGTATTTCTATTCAAGCAAAAAGCCAGAACGACGAACATTTACGCAGCTGTATATGAAAGTCTTGTTTCATATCCCACTTTTATTTTATTGCTTAAATTGCACACTGGCACTAAACTTTTACTTTCGCTACATGCTTTTATGTAGGCACTTCGCAAAGTTGTAGAATTGCGCTGGATGTTGCAGGACTTGTCGTTATAAACATCAAATTGCAACAGAAATTTCATTGCTGAATGTTGCAGTGCTTATCTTTATAAACAAATTACAACCGAATTTCCATTTCCTGGTAATAAAAAACTACGTTTTTGGTTTTCATTTATCTTTTTTATCTATTTATCTTATTATTTTTTTTCTGTTTGAAATCTAGTTACATTCTTTTGTGAGAAAATAATGTTTAAAACAAATGCATTAAAGTATAGTGTTATTCGAAATAAGGATCTTAGAAACACGGATAAGCACGAACAATACTATTGGAACCACACAAGGCGTTACTTTAATATACTTTGTATATCATTTCAGTACATCATTTATATTTCATGAATAATAGGATATCTTCTAGATAACTTATCAGTTATCCATATCTGAAATGTCAAAGATCTCAAACAGTTATATGTTAGCCAAAACGAGGAAAACATTTCAAATTTTGGAATATCACATAATTTTCACATATGAATATATAATTTAGAATTACCAAGACTTTGTTTGCAGAAAAAAAAAATAATGCTATGTAATCAGTACCTGTTTCTCCTTTGTTCCTGGTTTATTTTTCTCATAAGATAGAACCATTTCTTAGTCACCTCAGGATATACTTGGCGGAATTAGGTAGGTTTAATTTAACGTTGCAAAATAAATTATATTTTTTAAAGACAGCTGATTTTCTTTGGAAAATTCAGGTATCCACATTGTACAGCTAATATATCTAATATTGATTACTAAAGTTCAGCAAAGAGAAACAACAGCAATAGGAGTCAGAAATATAATCATGAACTCCCACAAAGGGAAGTAGCCTACAGGTATTTGACGCATTGGTCAACAACGAGTTCATTAACAATAATTATTTTTCATTCATTAATATGCAGTGCTTCTAGGAGAAGGTCACTCCAAAATCAATCCATTGTTCACTAGTCTTGGGTAGAGCCAGAGCATCTGTACCATGGGCTTCCATTGTCTTGGGTTAGAGTTCTTTTGTTTGAGGGTGCACAATATTTTATCTTATTTTTCTTCCCCTTGTTTTGTTAAAGATTTTATAGTTTATATAGGAGATATTTTTTTTAATGTTACTGTTTTTAATATTTTATTTTTCTCTGTTTCCTTTCCTAACTTGGCTATTTCCCCAGTTGGAGCCCCTGTGCTTATAGCATCCGGCTTTTCCAGCTAGGTTTGCAGCTTAGCAGGTAATAACAACAGTAATAATAATAATAATAATAATAATAATAATAATAATAATAATAATAATAATAATAATAATAATAATAATAATAATAAAAAATGCGGACATAATATTCTAACGGCTTAACAAGAAAAGGGTAGCCTGTTCAAGTCTCGTCAAAGAAGTTTAAATGGTTTAAAGGACACTCGTGAATAGCAGAGGCTAGGGACAGTGACATTAACCTATCCAGCAGGACAATGTCCTAGAAACAGACCATAAATACATATGCTCCGCACCCAAGCCCCAACTTCACCCAAGCTTGGACCATGGAGGGCCAGGCAATGGCTGCTGATGACTTAGCAGATTGACCTATAGGCTCCCCCAAACACCCATTCTTAGCTCACAAGGATGGTTAGGATGCAATGACCCAAAAAGCTAACGAGTTTAAGCGGGGCTCATACCACAGTCTGGCGTTCACCAGTCATGGACGTTACCACATGGCCTCCACAGCACATGGCAAAGATCCTTTGAAGGATACGACATTTCCTATTTCAAGTTGTTTTGTTGTACTTCATTTGCGTGCTTGCCTGTGGCTATATAGACGAGTTAGGTTTACTTAGGACGTAGGTGGGTAGAGTGAAACCTTGAGAAAACTCAAAGTATAAATGTAGGTAGATCAAGAACATTGGCTCCTCTACATCAAGATCTTTTTATCAATTTTGTCCCTTCAAATGCGTATTAGTCATTTTTTATTATCAACGCACCTTGAGTATATTTTTTAATTTTATCATTCTGCAATATTGTTCTCGTGGCTGGTTTTCAGCAGATGACTGTCATCTTAATGTGTCAAAAAAAACTAACAGTCTATTAAATTTCTTTATCCCTGGTTAGGACCCAAATCTCTGGCACCGTCGTCATTTAGTTATTTGTACATGTTGCATAAGACTTATCATAATTTACAATATCCTTTTAATTCAGTTATTCCAAGACTGTACCACCCAGTACGTGAAAAGAGATATGCAGTTAATTATAATCATCTCCATCACACGGCCCATTACTTCACTGCTCATCCATTTTTTTTTTCTTTTTTTTTCTTTTTTTTTTGTGGCTAGAAGTTTAGAATTATCTTCCTAAATTGGTAGTTAAAATGGTTTAACTACATAAGTTTAAGCCGGTTGCAAAAGTTTTTTTTGTTGAACATAAGTGTTATATCATAGGTAAAGTTTGTGTTATTCATTTACCACTTTAGTGGTGAAGAGTATTAGGTATAACTTTTTTATTTCCAATTTATAGTTAATTTGTTACGTCTCTATTTCTTTTCCATAATTGGTTGCTTTTTCTTGGAATTGTATGATTCTGCTTTCATATTTAAGGTTTTAACTTAGCAAGTAATGATGATGATAGAAATGCCACCCTAATCTTTAGGTAAAAGTAAAATTTAACTATTGAAAAAAGTATTTTCACCACAATACTTTGATATTCAATATCACGTACAATCCGCTAATGAATGCGAACCAAAGGTCTCCCTTTTAAAGTCTGTCATTGTTTTCTGGCGAAGCGTGTATCGAATGTCCAAGTTTAAAAGAAACCTGGAATGGCTTTCATCCAGAGAAGAGAGGAGAAACGCAGTGCAAATACAAATGAGAGAGCCGGAGACGATCTGTGTTTCCTGGAATTTCATTTCAGAGATAATTTTTTCTCTCTGTCAGTACTGTCCATTGCCTGTCAGAACCTTCTGGTCTGGGTCAATGGACCTCGATGAAAATATTGCTAACGATTGATAGAGAATTCTCCCGTTAATAGTTTGTGTTTCTGTCATTCCATGATGGTGATATGAATAAGGAAGGCGCATTGCTTGATAGTTGGCTGTGGGCATTTTATGAATAATGTGAGAAAAAATAATAATTTTATGTATATTGAAGGAAATATCTTACATCCATAACATATCATACCCTGGATATTCTTTTACAATAATTTCAACTCAATTTGGAATATTATTTCTTGTGAAACACATTACTTCCATTTTGGAGACACGTTTAGGAAGAACATCACATATCGTTAATTGAATAGTTCGGGTCACACCTTCTCCCTTTTTTTGATAAATATGGTATCTGATGGCACTTAACATGAATACTATTTTAAAAAAAATTGAGACACTTTATGTTAATATGAGTTATCTGTTTACAAAGACGACCAATACATGTCACAATACGTCAATGAAAATTTTAAAAAAGAAAAAAAAATCTAAAACTTCGAAAACGATAGCATTCGTAGCAAGTATTTGAGGATATTTTCCGGAATTAATCAAGGTAAGCAGATTGTTCTTTCAAATGGATAGAAATTAAAAGTAGCTCATTATACGTAATCAATTTAATAACAAATCCTTTAAATTCAGGTTAATAAAACACGTATGTTCTCCGACTTACATTAGCGTTATTGGGCACAGGAGTGAAATAACAGAATAGGCAATTACGTTTGTAGTACACAGAGGAGACAGTGTTACACTTATACACTGGTGCCCATTGTATCGTACGCACACACACACACACACACACACACACACACACACATATATATATATATATATATATATATATATATATATATATATATATATATATATATATATATATATATATATATATATATATATATATTATTCCCGCCCAATCAACACAACCCCTGGCTTAGCAAACAATGCACAAACTGCTTCGTTACACCAAGCAAGCTACAAGTAATTTTGAAAAAGAGAAATTGTGTTTTATTCTTGCTGGAGAAGGAAAATAGTATACATGTAGAGTAGATGAAAGAATTATTATCCTAGTTTTAATCTATCTTTAAAACAATATTCCTTTTCCTTTCCACCAGTTACCTAATTTTTGCAATATTTGATATGTTTTTTTTCACATACAAATAGGGCAATTATTTTAATGCATTAATGTCTGGATTCTCTTATTGGCGGAACCACTCAAAGACAAAAGCTTATGACTGGTCGGGAATCAAACCACGATCTAGGGTTGATAAGATAATCCAGACATTAATGCATTAAAATAAGTGTCTTATTAGAATTTATATATATATATATATATATATATATATATATATATATATATATATATATATATATATATATATATATATATGTATATATGTATATATATATATATATATATATATATATATATATATATATATATATATATATATATATATATATATATATATATATATATATATATATATATATATATATACACACACATATATATATATATATATATATATATATATATATATATATATATATATATATATATATATGTTTATATATATATATATATATATATATATATATATATGTTTATATATATATGTATATATATATACACAAATTTCTACCTCATACTTGGGATCGAACGCTAGCCCCTTATAATAAAAGCCCAGGTCGCTTCCAACTATGGCACGAGATGCCATAAAATAAGTCGGAACCTAACTGCTAACCTGCAGTTCAGGATTTACCTAACGAGACATCAGACTCTTACCAGCGAGTTTTCCCCGACTTCCCGGTACACCACGTGACACAATTGATAGTAATTCATTCAAATTACCCCTAATGAGTTAATATAGATAAATATCAACACAACATCATCCTCAAATAGAAATAAATTTCTACCACATGCTTGGGATCAAATGCTACCCCCTTCTAGTGAAAGGCCGGTCGCTTCCAACCATTTCACGAGAGGCCATAAAAGAAGTCGGAACCTAACTGCTAATCTGCAGTTCAGGATTTAGCTGGCCAGACATCAGTCTCTTACCAGCGAGTTTTCCCCGACTTCCCGGCCCACCACGTGACACAATTGATAGTAATTAGTTCAAATTACCCCTAACGAGTCAATATGGATAAATATCAACTCGCTGGTAAGAGACTGATGTCTAGCCAGGTAAATCCTGAACTGCAGATTAGCAGTTAGGTTCCGACTTCTTTTATGGCCTCTCGTGGTAGGTTGGAAGCGACCTGGCCCTTCATTAGAAGGGGCTAGCGTTCGATCCTAAGTATGATGTAAAAATTTATTTCTATTCGAGCACGATGCTGCGTTGATATTTATCCATATATATATATATATATATATATATATATATATATATATATATATATATATATATATATACATATATATATATATATATATATATATATATATATATATATATATATATATACATACATATATATATATATATCTATATATATATATATATATATATATATATATATATATATATATATATATATATATATATATATATATATATATTATTAACAGCATTATTATTATTATTACTAATATTAAGCATTATTATTATTATTACTAATATTACTATTATCATGATCATTATTATCATTATTCCTGTAATTATTATTATTACTATTATTATTATTATTATTATTATTATTATTATTATTATTATTATTATTATTATTAATATCCATAATGTTTTACTTAGTGCGGTATAAACCCCAGCCTTACAGATATAATGATAGTAATAATTCAAAACACCTTTGCCTCAAATGTCATGGCCAGAGAGAGACAATGACTTCAGAATATGTTATGAAATTAATTCGTATTTCCGGAGCATCAAAACGATGTCGGATTATAAGAGATGACATAAAGTAAGCCTTTGATATTTCATAGCCAGAAATTCCAGCAATTCTCCGAATTCGAATCTAAATGCCATTTCTGTTGCAACCAGAAGTCATAGTAAATATATTTGTAATGTTTTGTATTTTATGTATTTTATTATAAAATTTTTCCTTTTATCATTCGGTTGTATAAATTTCCATTAAATAGATATTCAGGTAAAATGAAATCCCATACACCAAAGGTCATACACACATCTTGCATATACTCACTGACAAACGTTAACATTGTGAAAAGTTTGTACATTGCCATGATCAGCAAAGCAGTAATATACTAAATTTTTTAATGAGGCGCATTTGCACCGATTCACAGCAATGCTCTTTAAGCTCGAAAAACTTTCTTGATATATGATTGGTTAGAATTATCTTTTCCAACTAATCAGCGATCAG
>NC_090726.1:12132893-12135393 GCF_036898095.1 Palaemon carinicauda | reverse complement strand
TATTTTTGTCGAGGTCCATTGACCAAGACCACAAGGTTTCAACCGGCAATGGACAGTACTAACATCGGACAATATTTCTATAATGAAATTCCACGAACTGTCGAAGTGTCTCGCTTTCTCATTCGTATTTACACTGTGCTTCTCCTCTTCACTCTGGATGAAAGGCCTTTCACGTTTCTGACTTTGGTATTCGATACACGAATCATCACATAACAATGAATGCCTTTAAAAGTGAAACCTTTGGTTCGCCATCACTAGAGAAAGCTACGTGGCTGTGAATATTGCAAAGCATTCTCGTCGAATGTCTATTTCTATAGTAAAATTTTAGTTTTATCAAGATATTAAAATACCATGAAAAGATTGTATGGGTTAATCCATGTTTAAGATTAACAGTTATGTTTTGCATGTAAATAAGTGGTTTTATATTCATATAATTCCATGTTTGAAGACAAAATGTTGTACTCCTAATGAAATTAATAATTGTTATCCCAGCTATGAAGTACTTGTGGGGAGGGGGGATAGTTCTTAGCTGTTAAAAATTTACATTAAAAAAGAATTTAAATGTCTGGCAACATTTATTCCAGGATTTTTTCCTGTTTAAAAAACGGACTTATAAACTTGAAAGATAATAAGAGAGTAAGGTAAAATCACGGTATTCTCCTGAAATACAGTTGAGAACAATATATTTTTGAGGAGAATTTCCGATTAGAATTTGGGTTTTTTCTAAGCGTTCTTTTGAAAATTTCTATATATAAAGTAATAGACGACGATAGTAACGGATTATCTCATTGATGATTCTACGAATGTTCCGTGCGCTGTAGACTTTTGAGTCCTATAGAGAGGGTTTACTCGTAGTTCGTCTTTATTGTCTGATAGGACTCCTCTTATAATCCTATCGAAGTTCGTGGGTTGTTCTATTGAGTTCCTATTGGACGGAAGCTTGATTCAATAATGGCATTGGCTCGTCTTTGTGACCATTGCATATCCCATGTTTTTTTTCTCTCTCTCTCTCTCTCTCTCTCTCTCTCTCTCTCTCTCTCTCTCTCTCTCTCTCTCTCTCTCTCTCTCTCTCTTACTGCTTGAAACTAGTTGCTAAGGAAATTTACTATAATAATAATAATATTAATAATAATAATAATAATAATAATAATATTATTATTATTATTATTATTATTATTATTATTATTATTATTATTATTATTATTATTATTATTATCGTTATTATTATTATTATTATCATTACATTTAATAATAATAATAATAATGATAATATACGCGTTTTGGTAGGACATCCTCTTTTATGCAAGTTTTATTGAAGATAATGGCTGCCCCAATGGCGTTAATTTTTTGAGACATTTTCTATTGATGTAACTTTCCTCCTATTACTAGTACTGCAATTTGCCAATAACTAGGCTAATTTCATTATTACAGAGGATAGGAATATTCATCAGTAAATAAATTAATTATTTTACAAAGAAGGTGCCCTTCACGAAATATATATCCAAAAGGACGTTGTTTCCATAGGATAACAACTGTGAGTTCTTTTCACAAACTCCTATGTGGTATGAGTAGAAAAGCGATTTAAGACGACCTGATGGATATGTAAAGCACATAGTTGACACTGTTAAAGCCACATCCTCCGTGGATATCAAGGGACGCCATTGTACCTCTGGGGAGTGAAGCTTCTTGCATTTTCCACTAGGGCACATCCACAATGGATGACTCCCCTTCCTGAATGTCTTGTTGAAAACACTGATACCGGGTTCCATACGTCCGCCTACAACGAACCTTTGATTTTGTCTCTACGGTGACAGCGACTGGCCTGCCAGATACAAGGCATCTACAACCAAGGCCCTCTTAAAAAGTGCTCTCTCACATTGCTCCTTATGGAAGGCTATAAATGAGGAACTGGACTGTTTATCGCAGGTCTTGATGAATGACGTGTATCCCAACAGACTCGTCAATCGAGATATCAAGAAAGCCCTCAACATCTTGTATGGAGTAGAACAGTGAAACAATACCAGTGCAACAAAAGTACTGTGAATATTTACCTTAAAGGAATAATGCTCCATAATTACTAGCAAGCCAAAAAAACCATGAAAGACATCAAATGGAACATTTTCATAGTTCAAGATAACAAGTAAGGTAACTTTGTAATCTATACTCAAACCGCAAACACCAAAACATTTGACAAGAAGACTAAACCAGCTTCTCCCTTGCAGGAGAGCCTGAAGACAGCCAATGAGGTGTAACATTACTAATCGCCCATCCGAGGATGCCCCAACGACTACATCGCGATAACCACGATGAAGCACTGGAGATCCCTGTCCTTTCACATAGGTGCCATTAATGCATATTGGGAAAAAAAATACAATAAATCCATTTCCCGAAAAGTCGCCGTAAATTCATTGGCAATGCCCCTGCCAGTATTAACTTAGAATTCTGAAGGCCCTACTGATTCACCAGGAGAAACCTATCGCCAAGCATTCAAGAATTGTTC
>NC_090726.1:12122893-12127893 GCF_036898095.1 Palaemon carinicauda | reverse complement strand
CTCACTTCTATAGGGGTCATGGAAAAAGAGCACCATCGATCTTGAATTATCTTGTCCTAAATCCTAGTTTTGCAAGCTTACTTCTAATGCCATTAAATTCCTAAACCTGTGCACATAGTGATTTGTTTATATAATGACCCACAAATTCCACATGTCATCCATCCCTTCTCCAACTATTATTATTATTAATATTACTAGTTATTCTACAACTCTATTTGGTAAAGAAGGATGATATAAGTCTATGGGCATAAACAGGGCTAAATAGCCCAATTGGGAAAGCAAACAATTAAATAGATAAACTATATGAGAAGTGAGGCTTAGAATAAAATGTTTTAGGAACAAGAACAACATTAAAGTCCATCTTTCATACATAAACTGTAAAAACAAGAGGAAACGATTATATGATAGAATAGTGTGCCCGAGTGTACCTTTAAGCAAGAGAATTCTACCCTAAGACAGTGGAAGATCATGGTACAAAGGTTATGGCACTACCCAAGACTAGAAAACAATGGTTTGATTTTGGAATGTCCTTCTCATAGAAGAGTTACTTACCTTAGCTAAAGAGTCTCTTCTACCCTTATCAAGAGGAAAGTAGCCGCTGAACAATTACAGTGTGGTAGGTAACCCCTTGACTGAAGAAGAATTGTTTGGCACTCTCACTGTGGTTAGGTGTATGAGGGCAAAGAAATGACCAGACAATTCACTATATGTGTAAGCAAAGAAAAAAATAGCCGTGACCAGAGAGGGATTAATTAGAGTACTGTATGGCCAATTGCCGGATCTAATAAATCTCGAATAGTGTTATCCCTCTCTACAGTGCTTTTCCCATCTCAAATTCCCATTCCACAATACTAGGCCAACGTATTTCTTGCAATACTGCAATTTCAATACTATATTTTCCAAGCTCTTGCTCAACTTCAACTGTTTCATATTATCTGTAGCTTGCTCTGACGTTCCAGCATCTAAATTTGGCTGGTTTTTTTTGCAATTCATAGTTTCTAACTGACCAAATTCATTAACAGAACATCCGGTCAAATTTCCTTCTGGCGTGGTTTCTATAAAAATAAGTATATCCTGAGCCAGGATATATCGCCAGACACTCAGTCGCTGATTCAACCTTATTAATAGCAGGGGCATCACATTCAAGTAGAGAATAAGCACTTAGAATGCAAAGGTATGAATTATCATGAGATGATTCAACAGAAAACACATCCGAAAAAAATATAATTCCATTTTAGTAAAATATATTCCTCTTCTTACTACTTTCTTCTGTTCTTCTGACTAAAGGCTTTGCTCAATGGATGAAAAGAACCAAAAAATCAATTCGGTATTTGTTTTCAATCGACACAAACAAAGTTCGTTACGTTTACAAAAGAGAAATCGGTCCAAAGGGAAGCGGACGTTTCAGACTAAGTTTATTTCTCTCTCTCTCTCTCTCTCTCTCTCTCTCTCTCTCTCTCTCTCTCTCTCTCTCTCTCTCTCTCTCTCTCTCTCAGCATTCACTCCATTGCCTTCTACCTTTGTAAAGCTACCTATCATCATTTCTCTCTCTCTCTCTCTCTCTCTCTCTCTCTCTCTCTCTCTCTCTCTCTCTCTCTCTCTGTGTGTGTGAGTGAGTGTGTGCTGGTTTTTCATGTTTCTAATTAAATGGTAACATCAAAGTAAATGAGGTTACTGGATTAGCAAATGAATAAAACTTTTAGGCTCGTTAAATTTCGTCTATTCTTCTGGGTTCAAAGCGACCCATTCTTTTTATTTCTTCAAAATCTCACTGACTTAAATGAAAGGAAAAAAATATGATGTAGTCAAATGTTAACTTATAAAATAAGTATTTCATCGTTATTATTATTGTTGTAATGTAACTAAACCATGAAAAATAACTTAAATTAATTTTTAATGCTTTGAATAATAACGTTTTTAATGTTTGTATGATGTGTTGAATGTGAGCACAGGAACATTTACTTCATATTTTTAGAATAATCATGATATCAAATATCAAGTATGGGCTCAATTGTATATAATACCTTCTTAGGAGACATTTACGATGACTTGATTTGCAGGATAAACAATATCATGCCTCAAAATGTGGAAAAATCTTTTTCAACATTGGTAGGTATACTGAAGTTACTATCTCAATGAATTCAATATGTATATATATATATATATATATATATATATATATATATATATATATATATATATATGTGTGTGTGTGTGTGTGTGTGTGCGCGTGCGTGTACGTGCGTATGTGTGTGCGTGTATATATATATATATATATATATATATATATATATATATATATATATATATATATATATATATATATATATATATATATGGGCGTGTGTGTACACACACACACACACACACATATATATATATATATATATATATATATATATATATATATATATATATGGGCGTGTGTGTACACACACACACACACACACACACACATATATATATATATATATATATATATATATATATATATATATATTCTTCCAAAAACACCTAGACTTTCTGTAACAAATATTAATGGATAAAAAAAAACTTAAATGGTCTTTTATAGATAAAACATTCAGATAAAAAAACTCTAAAAACCCTGAAATCTTGGTTGTACAGTATGTCTCCTGCATTCGATTTTAAGGGCAAATTACCGATTCCATCACACAGATCCTTTCTGCAATTATTATACTCGATGGAATTCGTCCATTCCTAGGCAACCAGTTTGTTTACTCAATTTCAACTAGTCTTGATTACATAGAATTATACTTTTTCTCTTCTTGGAACTTGAACCTTATGGTGCAGTACACCAAAATGGTATCTTAACAGAGACTATTTCTATCCTAAGTTGTCTTGTTTGTATGTTTTCAAATAATAATAATAATAATAATAATAATAATAATTATAATAATAATAATAATAATAATAATAATGATAGTTCATACAAAATATAAAAAATGGTTAATGATATTATAATGAGAATAATTGAGCATTCTATTATGCGTATGAATGAAGTATATTATATAGCAGGATTTAATTGAATGGTTGTACCTTAGCCATTAATAATAATAAATTCTACAATCTAATTTCTTCATTAGGCTGGGAAGTTTTACCATTATTTTACAAATACAGTTGACCAATAACAAAAGACAATAACATAATTTTGAACGAAGGACACTTTCAAGATCCATCGTTTTTCCTTCGACTGAAAGTCAATTTATCTTATTTCACTGCTTCAAGGTGATATAGAGAGACTATTTTAGTTTATCTCCCTACTTTACATCTTCAGAAAAAAAATTACTATTTCATTAGGATGGAGAGGGACAAAGTAATTCTTGGGACATCTTGTCAGTCAATTTACGAAGAGTACTTTGTCTTCAGTGGCGAAAACAAGCAACTTTATTTTCTATAGTTTTCCGTCGCCATATATGGAGATGCCTTTCAAATTATGTATATATATATATATATATATATATATATATATATATATATATATATATATATATATATATATATATATATACGTATTTATATATATATATATATATATATATATATATATATATATATATATATATATATATATATATATATATATATATATATATATATATATACATATATATATAAATACAACCTCATACTTCCATGATAATATATTTAAAGAATTTTTAATTAACTTCAGCAAACTAATTAGATACTTGATTAAGAAACAAAAATTAATAGAACACCTAATTACGATACTAATTATAGCTCGTTGACCAAGATCATTAATAAATCAAATACACAAAACACTGAGTCATCAAACAGTAGTTGTTAATTAATAACAATATAATCAACACTCCGGACTAATTACTTATTCAGTACGATGATCATTACTGGGTTTCTTTCTTTGAAGTAGGGTACTTCTGGTATCTCAATTAACGTGAAGATATCTCATGTTAATGGGAAATACATTCTTGAGGTTAATCTATTCAATAAATATACTTAAAGTGTATTTGATGTTTTTTACTTTGCTATGTGTAATGCATTTTCTTAATATTTTTCTTTGCTAAAGGATTCTTTTTCCAGAAGTTATCTATTGATTGTGTGATTAAATATGTTTTAATTCGTGAATGATCCCCAGCGTAGAAATGTCCCACGCTGTTAAACATCAGCGGTACTCACCTTACTAACATTCGACTTACAAGCATCCGACTTACAAGCACCCGACTTACAACCATTCGACTTACAAACATTCTACTTACAACCATTCTGATATACAAACCCTAATCCAACTGAAATAATAAGTCTCAAATATTCTATCAAAAGTTCATATACTGTAATAGCATAGGCCTAATGAAATTCTATAAAAAATCTATTATATAAACTAATAAACAAATCGGATATTTTTTTGCAATAACCTGATATTTATTTCATATGAAACGGAATTATTTATTGACTTTTGCCGCTGCAAACTGTGGGTAAGGGCGTTAAGTTAGGCCTATCCTAGGCCAAAATTCAAAATAATTCGATGTGTAAACAATTAAAGTAACAAACAGATTCTTGGAATCTATCAAGTTTATAAGTTGAGGACCTTCCGTGCTTCAAATTCCTCCACCTCTACAATCTCAAAGTCAGACATAAAGAAACGACCATCCACCTTTGCCAATCTGTCTCCTTCAATTTATCTGGATAGCGATGTCCTTCTATTCTAACTCTTTTATCATACCATACATCTATCACTTTCTAGTTCTACCTACAACACATTCCGACTAATAAGTTGGTCACCAACTTATCGTCCTTCATTCCTTCCTCATGGGCAATACATCTCAAAGCTCTTTGATACATCCTTCTACAAATGCTGATATTTTTACCTTTTCACAACTGAAGCCCACATTTTTCTCCCATCTGATTATCCTGAAACCAGTTTCGTTATGTTCTTTTCCGTCTTGTTCAGTAGTTCCGTAAAAAAAAAAAAAGTGTTATAAAGATCTTGCTAAACAGTCCAGACT
>NC_090726.1:12112893-12115393 GCF_036898095.1 Palaemon carinicauda | reverse complement strand
TCAAACGACACAAAAAATTTAAATTTTCGTAAAATGAAAATATTCCGGCAAAGCCTGAATCATTATCGATAGAGTTAAGCATAAGACGACCAATATGAAAGCAATAAGTTATGTTTCAGATGTATGATTGAATTTAGAACCTTTTTCAAGCAGGTTTCGTTGAGGATCATAGCCGACACAGTGGCGATGATTTTGTAGTTAAGATTTTTACTTGTTACCATTTTCGTTTTCTCAACAGTACTGCATGCAGCCAGTAGCTATGATACAGTATGTTAGTCATCAGTTAGTAGGGGAGCAAAATACCTAGAATAATAAAAATTAACTAGAAGTACAGCGTACCAAAGAGTCGGTGACAACGCGTTTCAAGACGGTTCCTGGTGCTTCCTTTCAGCTTTACACACACACACACACACACACACAAACACACACACACACACACACACACACACACATATATATATATATATATATATATATATACAGTATATATATGACAGCTTCCGTGTAAGGGGTTGTGTCATATTACAGGTTTTACTAAATAAATGAACTTTATTTGGTTAAAACAACATATTTTTGTTGAATTGAAATATAGTAAATCCTTTTTGATGAAAAAGGAAGAGAAATTCTAGATCCATCTTAGCTTTCAACGCCCTTCCTCTGATATTCCCCTTTCCATTCCTTTCAGGTACACTCTAATAGTTTACAGGGTGTCCAAAAAGTCTGGATACACAGGAAACTTCACTATTTTATTCATTTATGTTACTTTTCCGGACCAGGTCGAATGATGGCTCTGTCTAAAGAAGAACGAATCAAGTTGGTAGTATTTAAGTAAACGAGAAGGAAGGATGGTCTTGTCACAAAATTGCAGAAGAATTTAACCTTCGACACCCTCCTAGGTAACTTATTTTATTTTACTGCCATCGGGAAACTGATCAAAAACTTTATAGACACAGGCAGTGTATTAGACCAACCACATTGGAAATATTAATTATTAACATTAGATTTGAAAAAAAAAAATGTTTTGTTTTAAAGTATGTGTTAATCTCCTGTGTACCCAGACTTAGTAGACACCCTGTATATTAGATAAAATAAAGTTGTTATTGACATTATACGAGCAATGCTACAAAGACTCCATTGGCAGTATCTAATACAAATATCTCGTCTTTATTCTCCTACTAAGATCTCATTTGCAATTAAGCAAAGTATGTGGTATAACAAATTACTGTTTGAGATATTTGATTATCTCTCACATGGATTAAACAGAAAATCCATATTTTAAATTTTTTTTTAAATACTGTTAAATTTAAACGGTTACGAAATCAAATGGTAAACTATGATACTTGAATTTATTATGTGTTCTTAATTCTAATACTGATATTCACTCATATATGTTTCTATGATCATTCACCTGAAGGACAATACACTTCGAAGGCATTGATTTTATTGAAGATTTGTAATGAAAAAAATAATGTGAGGTAACCAATATCCAAAAATTATATTGATAAACAGTACAAACTAAATATAACTTCCACAATTATTAAGGCATCTAAGTAGGTAGATAGCTATAGCAAGAGAGCAAATATTTTTTTTCCATCATCATATCATTAATTAAATGTCGGGTCTAGCCACAAGAGATTTTTTTTATAGAATCAATCCTAACCATTTCATCGTAATTACAAATTCTCTCCCAAAGAAAATGTGGTGTAATTAAAAATTGGAATATTACGTGTAATTTAAGCAATGAAATCTAATTAAAAAATCTTTTACTTTAATCCAATTAAAACTGAGAGTGGAATATAAAACAAAACTTATATACGATACACAGCTGTATAATGACTTTTATTTTCGTTTTATTACTATACTTGAAAATAGGATAAAATTCCTCCATTGTTCCTGAATGACCCTTATCATTCTATCTAACATTTATATCTATATATTTTTATAATGATGATAATAATAATTAGAGAACAATAACAATGATAATGGATATAATAATAAGTACTACTGCTGAAAATTAGAAACTCTAAGATTAACTAAGCCTTTCGTAAAAAAGTAATTATTTTTGGCTTCTGGTACAACTTCACGTATTCTAGAAAATCCCAGGAAGATGAAAACACTTTTCAGGACATCGATACTTATTCAGAGAGATATTTCAATGAATCTCTCAATTATTCAATTACCAATCAAGTAGTAGAATATTTAAGTAAATATGTTACGGACGTCGAGTAATCAACATCGGTTATCCTCTAGATAATTCCGTGTTTTGTGTCTTCCTATGTTTATAGTTTTTACTTAATGATTTATAACATTGGAGATTTTTATTCTTTACTTAGATATTTTCTTTATCTACATTTTAAAGGAAGTTAGCCCTCTGAAGTGTATAATTCAAAAAGTGGTTCATAAATGTTTCCAAAAAAAAAAAATTGAAATTCGTTAATCTTACAAAAAAAGTTATCTATTTATTACGTTTTTCTACAGTAAATCAATCACACACAGTTAT
>NC_090726.1:12096078-12112393 GCF_036898095.1 Palaemon carinicauda | reverse complement strand
TTACCCTGATAAAAGGCAATGAAATAATCACAGCCAAAGAGAGAGAGAGAGAGAGAGAGAGAGAGAGAGAGAGAGAGAGAGAGAGAGAGAGAGAGAGAGAGAGTATCGCCTTACCCTGATAAAAGGCAATGAAATAATCACAGCCCAAGCGAGGGACAAACAAACTCTGGTCTTTGACACGTTCCGCTTCCACTTTGACCGAGTTTTCGTTACGAACTTTTCTTGCTTCAGATCACAGCGAATGCTGAAAAGATTATCGGCTCTCAGAATCTCTCTCTTCTTCGATAAACAAAACATTTTGTATTGAACGAACACAAGAAAGTAAGGTAAAGAATAGTATCGTATTTCAGTAAAAGGGAATATTTCCAAGGTAGCTATGCCCTCAGATCAAATATAACATCTTCCGATATCAAATATTTTCAGTATAAAAGATTTATATTATTAGATTTTTTTCTTTTGGAAGAAGTAGGGAGATATTTTAAAAGCTATAAAGATCATTAATAGAGAGAGAGGGTAGTTATTGGGTTGAATGGAAAAGTGTTTGTGAATGATATAGACTTTTATCCTTTTGGTGAATCATCAATTAGGTGTACAATAACGCCAAAGAAATATCATGATATATTTGGAAGAAAACCGTAACACTAGATTAAGGAAAGCTGGTGTATTTTTTGTCTGGATTATACTTTGCTATAAGGGACTCCCAGTCATGCTTTGATTTGATATCGAATATGATTGATTTATTTTAAAAAGGTGCTCATGTTTTTATACTAAAACTCTTTATTAGCTGGATAATATGTATGTGAATAAAAATCTTGAGAAAATGAATGACATACAAAAGTAATTAGTTTTCCATTATTGGACATATTCACTAATTGATGTTTCAGGTAACGTGTATTAGTAGGTGATTTCAAGTTTATTATTGTTGGAGAGATGGGTTGAAGGATTATCATGTTACGAATGATAGATTGTGTTATGACAGAATATGAAAACTGATGAACATTACAAGGAAATTTAGTAAAATATAAATTTGAGGAATGGCAAGAGTTTACCAATTAAAATGATTGTCTACCTAATTATTCTCTGCATAATTGTAGTTAAACTGAAGAAATTTTATTTATTTTTTTTTATGGAAAAGATTATTAAAGGTCGTTATTTGTTCTTTACCTATACCACTATAGATATGCTATAAATTTATAAAATAAAATAAGGTTTTTGTTGTTGTTGAGGTGTAGAATCAAACTCCGTTACGAAAATGAAAATCAAGAGGTAAAGTTAGGCATGCTTAAGTTTTTTTTTTTTTTTTTTTTTTTTTTTTTTCTTTACTTCAAAGAACTAAAACTAAATTTCCAATGATATAGCTTCGTGTGGTTGATTTACAGTAGAAAAACGTAATAAATAGATAACTTTTTTTGTAAGATTAACAAATTTCGTATTTTTTTTTTTTTTTTTTGAAACATTTATGAACCACTTTTTAAATTGTACACTTCAGAGGGCTAACTTCCTTTAAAATGTAGATGCAGAAAATATCTAAGAAAAGAATAAAGATCTCCAATGTTAGAAATCATTAAGTAAAAACTATAAACATAGGAAGACACAAAACACGGAATTATATTGAGAATAACCGACGTTGATTACTCGACGTCCGTAACATATTTACTTAAAAAAATCTCCTACTTGATTGGTAATTGAATAATTGAGATATTCATTGAAATAACTCTCTGAATAAGTAATCGATGCCTTGAAAGTGTTTTCATCTTCATGATTTTTTTTTCCTAGAATACGTGAAGTTGTACCAGAAAACAAAATTAATTACTATTCTATGAAAGGCTTAGTTAACTTTAGAGGTTCTAATTTTCAGAAGGAATACTTGTTATTATATCTACTAGCATTGTTATTGTTCTACAATTATTATTATAATCATTATAAAAATATATAGATATAAATGTTAGATAGAATGATGAGGGTCATTCCAGAACACCGGAAGAATTTTATTTTATTTTCAAGTATAGTAATAAAGCGAAAATAAAAGTCATCATACAGCTGCATAGCGTATATAAGTTTTGTTTTATATTCCACTCTCAGTTTTAATTTGATCAAAGTAAAAGATATGTTTAATTAAATTTCATTGCTTAAATTACACATAATATTCCAATTTTCAATTACACCACATTTTCTTTGGGAGAGAATTCGTAATTACGATGAAATGGTTAGAATTGTTTTTATATAAAAAAAAAATATCTTTTGTGGCTAGACCCGACATTTAATGATATGATGGTGGAAAATTTTTTTTTGCTCTCTTGCTATAGGTATCTACTTACTTTAGAAGATGCCTTAATAATTGTGGAAGTTAGATTTAGTTTGTTCTGTATATCAAAATAATTTTTGGATATTGGTTACCTCACATTATTTTTTTTTTCATTTACAAATCTTCAATAAAATCAATGCCTTCAAAGTGTATTGTCCTTCATGTGAATGATCATAGAAACATATATGAGGGAATATCACTATTAAACTTAAGAAAACATCATAAATTTAAGTATCATAGTTTACCATTTGATTTCCTAAGCGTTAAAAGTTAACAGTATTTTCCCAAAAATTAATTATATGGATATTCTGTTTAAACATGTGAGATATAATCAAATATCTCAAACAGTAATTTGTTATACCACATATTCTGCTTACTTGCAAATGAGGTCTCAGTAGGAGAATAAAGACGAGATATTTGTATTATATACTGTCAATGGAGTCTTTGTAGCATTGCTCTTATAATGTCAATAACAAATTTATTTTGTTTAATATACAGGGTGTCTACAAATTCTAGGTACACAGGAGATTACCACATACTTTAAAACAAAACAATTTCATTTAAACCTAATGTTAATAAATAATATTTCGAGTATGGTTGGTCTAATACACTGTATGTGTCTATAAATTTTTTCATCAGTTTCTCGATGTCAGTAAAATAAAATAAGTTACCTAGGAAGGTGTCAAAGGTTAAATTCTTCTGCAATTTTGTGATAAGACCATCCTTCCTTCTCGTTCACTTAAAGACTACCAACTTGATTCGTTCTTCCTTAGACAGAGCCATCATTCGACCTGGTCCGGAAAAGTAACATAAATGAATAAAAGAGTGAAATTTCCTGTGTATCCAGACTTTTTGGACACCCTGTAAACTATTAGAGTATACCTGAAAGGAATGGAAAGGGGAACATCAGAGGAAGGGCGTTGAAAGCTAAGATGGATGTAGAATCTCTCTTCCTTTTCCATCAAAAAGTGTTTACTATATTTCAATTTAAGAAAAATATGTTGTTTTAACCAAATAGAGTTCATTCATTTAGTAAAATCTGTGATATGACACAACCCCTTACACGCAAGCTGTCATATATATATATATATATATATATATATATATATATATATATATATATATATATATATATATATATATATATATATATATGTGTGTGTGTGTGTGTGTGTGTGTCTGTGTGTGTGTGTGTGTGTGTGTGTGTGTGTGTGTAAAGTTGAAAGGAAGCACACAGCACCATCTTGAAACGAGTTGCTGCCGATTCTTTTGTACGCTGTACTTCTAGTAAATTTTTATTATTCTAGGTATTTTGCTCCCCTACCAGCTGCTGACTAACATACTGTAGCACAGCTACTGGCTGCATGCAGTACTGTTGAGAAAACGAAAATGGTAACAATTAAAAATCTTAACTACAAAATCATCGCCACTGAGTCGGCTATGATCCTCCACGAAACCTGCTTGAAAAAGGTTCTAAAGTCAAGCATACATCTGAAACATAACTTATTGCTTGCATATTGGTCGTCTTATGCTTAACTCTATCGATAATGATTCAGGCTTTGCCGGAATATTTTCATTTTACGAAAATTTTAATTTTTTTGTGTCGTTTGAGGCAAGTGTAAGTGAAGTCAGGTATCCCAACGTTTGTTTAAACCATAATCAACAAATGACAGAACAGAAGAACATTAGACAGATATGAACTATGGAAACAAAGTCCTGTCAAGAGATTCTTGGATTCCTCTTAAAAAGCCCTGAAAATACGCTTTAATAGAATCATGCTACATAGTTGAATGAAAAAGAATGCAACTCGACATAAACATGTTTATCTATGGATGTATCATAGATCATGTTATACTTTTTAAATAAAGTTTATTTGTGATAAAATAAACTATGGCTTCATAATTTCTGAAAGCTTCCAGATTTGAAAGGCTGTTATTTACAATAGCTCTAAAAATATTATCCCATCAATTTGATATCATCTGCGATTTGTAGCTCCCTCTGTCTTCTAGACCATTAAAAAAATTCCCTCGCTTATCTTTATGTAATCAATGCTGACCTGATCTTCGTCCAGTATCCCCCTCAAAATCTTGCGATCCTGGTTGCCCTATGTTATATCTATCTCTTCCATCAAGACATTTATAGCTATTGTTTTTATATCATCTTTACTCCCCCATTCTGTTAGATTACACAAAGATCTCATTAATTTCTCGGTTCGGTAAGTCATTAAGAAGGAAACGATCCAGAAATGGGCAAGGTGGGTTCACTCATCTGAATGGCAGTTATGAATTTTTACTTTAATCACAGAAATACATACATGATTTTTCAGCCTTGAAACCTTAATCATAACGGGGATGGCCTGTGGAAAAATAAAGTAAATTCCTACAGTTACTGACTCATTCAGAATTCAACTACTGACAAAATACGAGCTATATTTGAGCAACAATCACCTCAGCATATCACTTATCAGGAGGTTAAATAGTTATGGTATTAGGTCCTACTCGTTTTGTGCAACTATTATTATTATTATTATTATTATTATTATTATTATTATTATTATTATTATTATTATTGTCCTCAACTAGATTTACTAATATGTAAATCAGCGCGATTGGTTTTACCAATACCCAAATATCGTGTACCACATACACTTGGATTTATGTCTAAAAGGAAAAATGGCTCATGACCTAGCTCTCTCTCTCTCTCTCTCTCTCTCTCTCTCTCTCTCTCTCTCTCTCTCTCTCTCTCTCTCTCTCTCTGTATATCTACAACGAAGAAACTTCATTGTTCTCAATGTTTTTATATATCGTAACTGCTAGCTGCCGTTCGTTAACTAAACCATTTTCCCTCTATATTCTATTCCTTTTTCCGCACTACGACGGATTCCTATGCAAGAGGGAACCTAAATATTTTATTTTTGGATTCAAAATCAGTGTTCATTCCTCCCCAATCAGCATAACCCCTGGCTAAGCAAACAGTGTACACATCGCTTCGTTATATACGGCGAGTCTTCACTAATGCGGAAAACATGTTTGTATCAATGTGAAAAACGAGTTTTCTATAGTTTTCGGAAATACCATATCAGATGTAGAGACACATGTTATACTTTGAACACACAAAAAACATACTTGCACATAAACACATACACATACACACATAAACACGTATAAATATATATATATATATATATATATATATATATATATATATATGTATATATATATATATATATATATATATATATATATATATATATATATATATATATACTTTATATATGTACTATATATATATATATATATATATATATATATATATATATACATATATATATACTATATATATATATATATATATATATATATATATATATATATATATATATATATATATATATATATATACACATGTATATAATTTTATAATTATATAGTTATATATTTAATTATATATCTATCTATATTTGCATATATATATATACATATATATATATATATATATATATATATATATAAATATATATATATATATATATATATATATATATATATATATATATATATGTATATATATGCATATGTATATATATAGATGACTAAATGTATATATATATATATATATATATATATATATATATATATATATATATATATATATATATATATATATATATATATATATATATATATATATATATATATATTTTTGGGCTCAAGCCATGTCGTCCTGATGGAAGTTCCTATAGGGTAGCTTCCTAGGGTATATTACAACTACGGCGATATTCCCAGAGAATTTACCTTAAGTTACCAGAATTCTAACTCCTGGAGCGAGTATCCCTCGTGAAAGGGATATCGCGACATATCAGAGGACGTATTCTAGACACGTCACATGGCAATCTACGACCTGAACAGAGATTTCGTCTCGTAGGAGGGAGATTGACGAGATACGAATTCGGGAAATAAAAAGGGGAGCCGCTCCCAAGGCTTCCCTATCCCCTGATTCGTATGCGTGCCTGGCGCCAATCCTGGCGCCATCTGTATTCCTTTTTGCGTAGCTTAACAACTCGGTGTTTTTTTCCTGTTTTTTCTCGCAAATCTTGGATTTATTCAGCTTTTCATGGCTTCTCCGTCTTCGTTGGCCTCGGATAAGTTGAGTATAGTGTCTGTTATGTATAAATGTAGTCTCTTGGTAAAATTTTGAGTGATTAATAGGATTAATCTTTGATACAAGAGCCGTAGCCTACCAGAGGTGTCCTGGACACTGTCACTCGCTAGGTATAAATGAGTTAGTCAGAGTGACATTCCTGGTTGTTTTGCTTTAATAAATTTTAGCTATTTAGCTTTACATAGGATTTCCTTTCGTGCTTAGTATTATTTGGCGAAGTATTCGCCATTCTGGCCTACGCTAGGCCATGTAGCCTAGTCGTTTGGTCCTAGTACTTCATGCATGATTTTGGTTTTTCCGAGTGTAATTAAAATTTTATTGAAGCTTTAGGCTATATTTTATACATTTTAGACTGTGTGGAATATTTCCAAGATTGTATACGTGAGAGTTTCGGTGAATTAGGTAATCGATTCTCTTGGTGCCTAGGCTAATTGCTTATGGAGCCTTAGTATACTTTATCATACTCCCCGGTTGCTTTCTTTTCTTCGGAGAAGGTATGCAATCCCTTTCCCTCTGTTTAAGCCTTGGGCTTATCCCTAAGTGGTTTTTTCCGAATTTATTTTCGATAAAACTATACTAGGGTGTTACTGTACCTTCCTGTTCCAGCAAAGTCTGGTTCAAAGAGGGACAGAACAACAGAGTTTTTAGTCTGAGTCCGTGTTGTCTGGCTTGGGGCAGAGTCCCCCTCGCTGACCTAACACTTACAAAGGGAGCTTAGCTCCCTTAGGTCACTACCGAAGGTTTCTGTAAGTTATGATTCCTTCTTTTGTGATCGACCAGACTAAAGTCCTGTTGCTGTTCTCGGGGGAGGATAAGTTCTTCCCTTGGGAGTAGCAACGCCTTCCTTGCTTTGGTGCTCTGGAAGCTGGCAAGTATTGCTGGCCCTTTCCCTTAGATCTCCCTTAGGCTAAGACAAAGTTCTTGGCTGCGGGTGATCTGTCACTAAAGCAAGGTTGGCAGGACCCTCTTGTCCCTTCCCCCTCTATCTCCGTAATGGCCTAGCCATTACTGTACTGTACCTTGCCGGCCGGCAGAGCTGGCCGGCAGGGGTATTACTGTACTGTACGTCATTCTACTTCTGGACCTAGTATAGGTTGGGATGTGGAATTGACTAAGCCCATTGCCGGCCGGCAGAGATGCTGGCCGGCAAGGGTCTTATGTTTTCGAGTGCTGCCCGGACCTCTCTTGGTCCCTCATCCATGCCTGCCGGCAGAGCCGGACGGCATTGGTCAAGGAAGCCTGAATTAAGTTTCTCCCCTTCCTTATATGCACTCTTTCGGTTGCCGGGTTTTGGGGGGTTGTGTACACTCTTATCCCGGCATCCATTCTATTTTCTTCTAGTGCTGTACCTGTCCCGGCTGCCGGCCTATGAGGCCGGCAGCTGGGCAGCTGTAGTCTTCTGGTTCTTTTGCTGCCGGCTGGCATCGGTCTTGTACCTTTGCCGGCCGGCTTATGTCAGTCCTTGTCTGCCGGTCACCAAGAGTGTGGCCGGCAGCTGGGTACTACCTTGTGTAGTTGCTGGCCGGCAGTCATTGCCGGCCAACACTGGCTGTTGCCGGCCTGCAGCTGCTGCCGACCGGCACAGGCATTTGAACCAGAGTGCTGCCGCCCTATAGCTGTTAAGTAGTATACTTTAAAGCTAGTTGTGGTGTGTGCCGGCCGGCAAAGGCAGGCCGGCACACATCCTCCTATACTGTACTAGTATTCTTCTGTATAGCATATACAGTAAGAAGAAAACTATAGTAAAGGTTTAGGTACAGCACTGTATCTTCTAACACTATTGTGTTTTCTTGCACAGCCCTTTGCTGTTGCCCTCAGATAGGAAGCAGAGTTCTTCCCTGTCTATTATCCAGGATTTTAAAATCATTGCCTAGGTGTGAGCTCCACCTGTTTCCTCTGGAAACCTTGCATTGGTTACTCTAGTAGAGATAAACCATTTTGATTTTATTATCTGGAAGGTTGCAACATTGGGTTGTGAGGGAAACACAAGTGTGTGTCTTTCCTTTATGAATTGTTATGCTATACTATGCATATCCAGTGATACATAGTTCACTTGATACTCATGGAAATTTCTTCTCTTTACAGGAGGACCCTCCGAAGTGCGGAAATGTTTTCTGCAATGTCTGCAGCAAGAACCTCTGCGGACATGAGTGTTGTAGGAGACACGCAGCATGCGCTTTCTCCAAGGATGATCTCCAGTATTGGGACCCTCAGGTATGTACTGTATGCACTAACCTGATTACTGAGGCTTTTGATTCCCCTAGAACGGCGGAATCAAGGGATATAGCTAGGGAAAAGCTTCGTACTTGGGTAAGGGGCTTCAAGAAGAACACCTCTGGCCCTTATCTTCCAAGTGAGAAGATGAGGGCGTATCTTTTTACCCAGGCATCAGCTGAGGCAGTGATTCCCCAGCCTCAAGAGGAGATCCCTCAAGATCAAGTCCAGGTGGACGAGGAAGTCGCAGATGCGATGCAAGACATCCAGTTGTGTGACAGGATGTCTGACCTGGACGAACGTTTGGAAGAAGACCTCCTGGCAGAAGGTCAGGATCAAGTTCAAACCCCGGATGTCGTAGAGGATGAGGTCGACGAGGTGTCGGCTACTGCGGTTCAGATGCCGGAGCCTATCCCCTCAACATCGGCTGGTCTCCTAGTAGAACTGGGACAGGCCCTCTCTTCGATTGTTGGAATGATCCAACAAATGCAGAAGGAGAATCAGGAGAAGGCGGCTGCAATGGAACTGCGTATGCAGTCCCTAGCAGAATCAAATGGGCCCCAGAAAAGGCTCAATGTGAAAGACCTTCCCATATGCTCAGATGCTAACCCATGGAGGTATGCTGAGCACATGCCGATGACGACTGGTAAGATCGTCATCTCGGATAAGCTGGGTTCAGTTCCCCTAGAGGAGGTAGAATTCTGGCCCAGCAAGGCATCATATCCGGACTGCTATGTCCGGCTGAGAAAAGAACCAGCTTCAAGGGAGGAGACAGAGCCGAAGGAGGTCATTATTATGGACCACGCTAAGGCTCAAGCCCTACTTTCATCCTCGATGAAAGAGAGGGGCTTCTCGAATTCGAAGGTAGCTGCATTGAGCAAGAAGCTCCCTTCTTTTGTGTCCTCTCCTGATAGAGCCTTCCCCTTTTTACAAAAAGGGTTTGCGGCTGTCCTAAAGGCAGTCGAGGCCGGCAAGCCTTGCCCCTCCCTGGAGGAGTGTAAACCCTTGTCGCTGGCTCTGCCTATGGACCACAAAGACTGGAAGGATGTCCATCTGACATTCTCAGTGGGAAAGTTGGAGGCTGATATTGCCGGACGGCAATTCGGCGAGGACCTCCCCAAGCTGTCCGAATCTCTTTTACGAAGAGAGTTCGAGACCAAAGAAAGACTGGCTGCCTCAATGTCTCATCAGACTACTCTTGAGACAATGGCAAGTGACCCTAAGGTCCATGAAATGTTCATGGTAGTGGCTAAGTCTCACCTAGCCACAGTGACGAAGGACCTTTATGGCTTCATCAAGGCAAGGAGAGCTTGCAGGGAGTTCGTGTTCACCGGGGCTTCGGTGAGACACGAACCAAGGAAATTAATCTCCTCCAACATTTGGGGAAAAGACCTTTTCCCTACCGATGTGGTCAAAGAGGTTGTTGATAAGGCCGCCGTGGAGAATAGAAACCTTCTCCAGAAGTGGGGCCTGGCTATCAAAAGAAAATCTTCCCCGGATGAGGGTCCTCAACCAAAGAAGAAGAATATGAGGACTAGGCTACCATCTCGGCCAGCCAAGCCTTATAGACAGCAACAGCAACTGCAATTGCCTTTGCCTCCAGTGCCCCAGATGGTGGCACAAACCCCGACTGCCTTTCAGTGGGTACCCCAGGCTGTGCCAGGTCAGTCAACCACATTCGCCCCAACGTTCGAAGGACAGTCTTCTTCCTTTCGTGCAAAACCTAGAGGAGCAGCCAGAGGCTCGTCTAGGCGCCCCTCAAGGGGAAGGGGATTCAGAGGTGGTCGTGGTCAGGGAGGCAAGAACTCAGGACGGCAGTCCAAGTGAAATGATACCGGTAGGAGGGAGACTGATGAAATTTTGGGATCGCTGGACCTTCGATCCCTGGGCCCAAAGCCTACTCAAGAATGGACTGGGTTGGAGCTGGTACAGCACTCCACCCCCATGCCTTCGGTTTTTCCAACACTCCACCCCCGTTTTGGAGGAGTACGTTCAAGAACTGTTGGAGAAAAATGTGATCCGAAAGGTGAAGTCCATCAAATTCCAAGGGAGGCTTTTTTGTGTTCCCAAGAAAGACTCGGAAAAGCTCAGAGTCCTTCTGGACTTGTCACCACTCAACAAGTTCATAGTGAATTGCAAATTCAAGATGCTAACACTGCAACACATAAGGACCTTACTGCCCAAGAGGGCATACTCAGTCTCTATAGACTTGTCAGACGCCTATTGGCACATTCCAATCAGCCGTCGACTCTCCCCCTACCTAGGGTTCAGGCTACAACGGAAACTGTACGCCTTCAGAGCCATGCCATTCGGGCTAAACATAGCCCCAAGGATTTTCACGAAGCTTGCGAGCGCAGCTCTCAAACAATTACGCCTAAAGGGAATTCAGGTAGTAGCCTACCTGGACGACTGGCTGGTGTGGGCAGCATCCGAGACCGAATGCTTGCAAGCTTCCAGTCAGGTGATCCAGTTCCTAGAGTACCTAGGCTTCAAGATCAACAGAAAAAAGTCTCGACTTTCTCCATCCCAAAAGTTCCAGTGGCTGGGAATCCACTGGGACCTTTTGTCACACAGTTTCTCCATCCCGACGAAGAAAAGGAAGGAGATAGCGGGCTCTGTCAAGAGACTTCTAGATTCCGAAAGGATATCAAGACGCGAACAGGAGAGGGTACTAGGCTCTCTCCAGTTTGCTTCAGTGACAGACCCAGTGCTAAGAGCACAGCTAAAGGATGCAACCGGAGTTTGGAGAAGGTATGCATCAAACGCGCGAAGAGACCTGAGAAGACCAGTGCCGCCTCGGCTACGTACTCTTCTCAGACCTTGGTCCCAAGCCAGACATCTAAAGAAGTCGGTTCTTCTTCAGCCACCTCCCCCGTCAATGACGATTCACTCAGACGCCTCAAAGGAGGGATGGGGAGGTCACTCTCATCGGAAAAAAGTCCAGGGGACTTGGTCCAAGCTATTCAGGACCTTTCATATAAACTTTCTAGAAGCTATGGCATAGAAGCTATGGCAGTGCTCCTTACCTTAAAGAAAGTCTCCCCGCGTCACTCGATCCACATAAGATTGGTGACGGACAGCGAGGTGGTTGTGAGATGCTTGAATCGACAAGGGTCGAGGTCACCACCTCTCAACCAAGTGATGTTAGCCATTTTCCGATTGGCGGAAAAGAAGAAGTGGTACCTGTCGGCAGTTCACCTTCAAGGAGTCCGCAATGTGACAGCGGACGCTCTATCCAGGTTCACACCGATAGAGTCGGAATGGTCCTTAGACGCAGGATCATTTTCCTTCATTCTGAATCAAGTCCCAGAACAGCAAATAGACCTCTTTGCGACGAAAGACAACAAGAAGTTGCCCCTGTACGTGTCCCCGTACGAGGACCCCTTAGCGGAAGCAGTGGACGCAATGTCCCTCGACTGGAACAGATGGTCCAGGATTTATCTGTTCCCTCCTCACAACCTTCTGTTGAGGGTCCTCAACAAACTGAGATCCTTCAAAGGGGTAGCGGCAATAGTGGCCCACAAGTGGGCGAACAGTATGTGGTTCCCCTTGGCGTTGGAACTACAGATGAAGTTCGTGCCGCTACCACATCCAGTTCTGACCCAGCGAGTCCAAAAGTCGACTGTCTGCGCTTCATTACAGAAAACCCAGACCCTGCAGCTCATGATTTTCTCGCCTTAGCGGTGAGAAAGCGTTTCGGGATTTCGAAAGCCAGCATAGACTTCCTAGAGGAATACAAGTGCAAATCGACTAGAAGGCAATATGAGTCATCTTGGAGAAAATGGGTGGCCTTTGTAAAGGCAAAGAATCTGCAGGATATCTCAACAGACTTCTGCTTATCTTTCTTCATCCACCTCCATGGCCAAGGGTTGGCAGCTAACACGATTTCAGTGTGTAAATCTGCTTTGATGAGACCCATTTTATTTGCCTTCCAGATCGACCTAGGTAACGAGATCTTTAATAAAGTTCCGAAAGCCTGCGCTAGGCTCAGACCTTCAGCACCTCCAAAGCCCATCTCATGGTCTTTAGACAAAGTTCTTCATTTCGCCTCCCTGTTGAGCAATGAAGAATGTGCGTTAAAGGATTTGACGCAAAAAGTTATTTTCCTATTTGCACTCGCGTCCGGGGCCAGGGTTAGTGAGATCGTAGCCCTCTCGAGAGAGGCAGGTCGTGTTCAGTTCCTGGATGGGGGGGAGCTGAACCTGTTTCCGGATCCTACGTTTCTCGCCAAGAATGAGTTACCCACCAACAGGTGGGGTCCCTGGAGAATCTGCCCTCTGAAAGAAGATGCATCTCTATGTCCAGTAGAATGCCTAAAGGTCTATCTTCGTAGAACTTCAGACTTCAAGGGTGGTCAACTATTCAGGGGAGAAACATCAGGCTCAAATTTATCTCTGAATCAACTCAGAGCGAGAATCACATATTTTATTCGCAGAGCGGATCCTGACAGTACACCCGCAGGTCACGATCCGAGGAAAGTTGCCTCATCCCTAAATTTCTTTAATTGTATGGATTTTGAACATCTCCGTTCATACACGGGCTGGAAGTCTTCCAGGGTGTTCTTTCGCCACTATGCGAAGCAAGTAGAGGAACTTAAGAGATCTGTGGTAGCAGTGGGTCGTGTAGTTAACCCTACTGTTTAACTCTGCGAGGAACAGTGGTCTTAATTGGGACGATTAAGTCCAGGGTGAGTGTGTAGGTACATACTGTACTACAAACTAAATGAGGGCACCAAGTGCCCATATAGACTGTTCCTTCTTTCAAAGGTGAACCTAGCATAAGTTCAGACATGTGTGCCAAGCGTTTCTAACGCTAATGTGATTGATTTGTAATACAGACTTTTTATGACTTGATACCTTGGTATCTTATTAAAGTGGTGTTTAATGGTTTTTTTTCAGATAAACAAGTTTTGTTTACTATCATACTTATGCTTAAAGTTTTGGGTTATCCTCTTTTATATAAATATATATATTTGTTGTTAACCTGTCTGTTTATTATCTGTCAATAAACTTGTTCTTGAGAACCTTGCGTCTCTTTCACCTGTGTCAATTTATTGGTATAATTGAGCATTTTATTTCTATGTATCTTATCTGGGATAATTCTGATAGATTTGTTCTGTTATGCAAGCTATGTTGCATTGGTTTATGTAAGTCCCCTAATGGGAGGACTCCCTCCCATAAAGGGACGAGGGCGGTTTTATTAGTTTCTTCCTATGCGGATATAAACCCTTGTCCAATACAAGTATTGTGCGGATTACTGGTCAATATATTGACGCAGTGGTTCTATACAAACTATGCTTTACTTAATATAGGGCGAGACCACTATATTAGCTTGCCTGGTATTCATACATAGATATATGTACTCTTCGAGACTTTCCAGAGTCTAGTAGGACTCTTCCCTGTAGGGGGCAGGAAGCTCTAACATAGTTTATAGTTAGTTGAAAAGATGTATAACGGTAACATCTTAGGTCTCTAGGTCTAGTCGACCGGGAAAAAATACCTCCGGGGAGTACGGCACGTTCTGAGAATCCACAGATACAGTAATGCTCTGGTACACTTCCATCAGGACGACATGGCTTGAGCCCAAAAAACGGATTTTGAGCGAAGCGAAAAATCTTTTTTTGGGTGAGATAGCCATGTCGTCCTGATGGACCCGCCCTTGCCTTTCTAAGAAAGGGCTGTAGGACCCCTCCCTACATACAGTATCTGTAGCACCTCGTGTACGCTACAAGGAATACAGATGGCGCCAGGATTGGCGCCAGGCACGCATACGAATCGGGGGATAGGGAAGCCTTGGGAGCGGCTCCCCTTTTTCTTTCCCGAATTCGTATCTCGTCAATCTCCCTCCTACGAGACGAAATCTCTGTTCAGGTCGTAGATTGCCATGTGACGTGTCTAGAATACGTCCTCTGATATGTCGCGATATCCCTTTCACGAGGGATACTCGCTCCAGGAGTTAGAATTCTGGTACCTTAAGGTAAATTCTCTGGGAATATCGCCGTAGTTGTAATATACCCTAGGAAGCTACCCTATAGGAACTTCCATCAGGACGACATGGCTATCTCACCCAAAAATAGATTTTTCGCTTCGCTCAAAATCCGTATATATATATATATATATATATATATATATATATATATATATATATATATATATATATATATATATATATATAGATATATATATTATATATATATATATATATATATATATATATATATATATATATATATATATATTTATATATATATTTATATATATATATATATATATATATATATATTTATATAAATATATATATATATATATATATATATATATATATATATATATATATACATATATATATATATATATATATATATATATATATATATATATATATATATATATATATATATACATATATGTGTGTGTGTGTGTGTGTCTGTGTGTGTATGCAGATGACTAAATTCGCTTTAGTGGCCAATGGGAGGGATTCCTAAAGATAATGGAATATTTGAATAAAGAGAACAGAAATGTAGAAATGAAAACAAACATGAGTGAAACTAAAATAATGTCAATATAATTCTTAAATCGATTCAACTAAAAGAAGTATATCCACTTGCATAAAGAGTTTGATAATAGATGAAAATTTCATTGAGTCAAAAGTCATGGACGAAATGCAACAGGGTCTGCAGAATTCGTTAGGAAATTTGTGAGCATTTCCGGGGATTCAAAACAATGCTGGATTATATCAGATAAGAAAACATAAACCTTTGATACATCATGGCACAACATTCCCGCAATTCTCCACATTCGAACCACAGTACGATTTCTGATGCCAGTAGAATTAATGCAATATTCATTTGCAAAGTTTTGTATGTTATTGAGAATACGGTTTCATACACTGATGATAAGCTATCTATTTTATAGATATAATGATATAACGTAAAGGAGGAATGAGTAAAATTATGTTTATTATTATATAAAACATAAGCTTCCTATTGTTTACGGAAAAACATATCCTTTATAAAGATAAGTGTTTACCAAATTATGCTTTAAAGACACACACACACAAAGAAACACACACACACACACACACACACACACACATATATATATATATATATATATATATATATATATATATATATACATATATATATACATATATATATACATATATATATGTATATATACATATATATATATATATATATATATATATATATATATATATATATATATATATATATATATGTATTTGTGTGTGTGTGTGTGTGTATGTGCATGTAAGCTTAACCTAAGCTGTTTATAAAAGTTAATAGACCCAAAGAGAGGGTAAAAATTTGAATAGTGAGAGTAATTCATAACAGATTTTTTTCAGTGTAAACGCAGGAAATTATGTGATGTGTGGTCGTTAAAGACTACTTGATTAAGTTTATGGGCATATGTCTAGAATTTATGAGAGATGTTAGAAGCTCAGTGAGAGAGAGAATTTCGTAATGAACATGATTCAGAGCCAAGATTGAAACGTAAGAGACAAGAGAGGTCATTAAAGACTACTTGGATAAGTATATGAGCTTATGCCACATTACGACCAAGCTCTTAACAACAGGATGGGGATCACGTAGGTTGCCCGACTCTGGATGAA
>NC_090726.1:12071078-12081078 GCF_036898095.1 Palaemon carinicauda | reverse complement strand
TAATGGCCTAGCCATTACAGTACTGTACGTCGTTCTACATCTGGACCTTGTATAGGTTAGGATGTGGAATTGACTCAGCCCCTTGCCGGCCGGCAGAGCTGCCGGCCGGCAAGGGTCTTATATTTTGAGTGCTGCCCGGACCTCCCTTGGTCCCTCATCCATGCCTGCCTGTAGAGCCAGACGGCATTGGTCAGGAAGCCTGAATTAGATTCTCCCCTTCCTTATATGCACTCTTTCTGATTGCTGGGCTTGGAGGTAGTGTACACTCTTATCCCGGCATCCATTCTATTTTTCTTCTAGTGCTGTACCTGACCCAGCTGCCGGGCTATGAGGCCGGCAGCCGGGCAGGTGTAGTCCTCTGGTTCTTTTGCTGCCGGCTGGCATTGGTCCTGTACCTTTTGCCGGCCGGCTAATGTCAGCCCTTGTCTACCGGTCACCAAGAGTGTGGCCGGCAGCTGGGTACTACCTTGTGTAGTTGCCGACATTGGCTGTTGCCGGCCGGCACATGCATTTGAACCAGAGTTCTGCCGCCTTATAGCTGTTAAGTAGTATACTTTAAAGCTAGTTATGGTGTGTGCCGGCCGGCACGTATCCTCCTATACTGTACTAGTATTCTTCAGTATAACATATACAGTAAGAAGAAAACTATGGTATGGGTTTTGGTACAGCACTGTGTGTTCTAACACTTTTGTGTTTTCTTGCACGGTCCTTTGCTGTTGCCCTACAGATAGGAAAGTGAGTTCTTTCCTGTCTATTATCCAGGATTTTAAAATCATTGCTTAGGTGTGAGCTTCACCTGTTTCCTCTGGAAACCTTGCATTGGTTACTCTAGAAGAGATTAACCATTTGATTTTATTATCTGGAAGGCTGCAACAATGGGTTGTGAGGGAAACACAAGTGTGTGTCTTTCTTTTATGAATTGTTATGCTATACTATGCATATCCAGTGATACATAGTTCACTTGATACTCATGGAAATTTCTTCTCTTTACAGGGGGACCCTCCGAAGTGCGGAAATGTTTTCTGCAACGTCCGCAGCAAGAACCTCTGCGGACATGAGTTTTGTAGGAGACATGCAGCATGCGCTGTCTCCAAGGATGATCTCCAGTATTGGGACCCTCAGGTATGTATTGTGTGCACTAACCTGATTACTGAGGCCTTTGATTCCCCTAGGACGGCGGAATCAAGGGATATAGCAAGGGAGAAGCTTCGTACCTGGGTAAGGGGCTTCCAAAAGAACACCTCTGGCCCTTATCTTCCAAGTGAGAAGATGAGGGCGTATCTTTTCCCTAAGGCATCAGCTGATGCAGTGATTCCCCAGCCTCAAGAGGAGATCCCCCAAGGTCAGATCCAGGTGGATGCTGAAGTCGCGGTCGCGATGCAAGACATCCAGTTAGATGACAGGATGTCTGACGTGGACGAGCGTTTGGAAGAAGACCTCCTGGCATAAGGCCAGGATGAAGTTCAAGCCCCGGACGTCGTAGAGGAAGAGGTCGACGAGGTGTCGGCTACTCCGGTTCAGATTCCGGAGCCTATTCCCTCAACATCGGCCGGTCTCCCAGTAGAGCTGGGACAGGCCCTCTCTTCGATTGTTGGAATGATCCAACAAATGCAGAAGGAGAATCAGGAGAAAGCGGCTGCTATGGAACTGCGGATGCAGTGCCTTGCAGAATCACATGGGCCCCAGAAAAGGCTCAATGTGAAAGACCTTCCCTTGTGCTCAGATGCTAACCCATGGAGGTATGCTGAGCACATGCCAATGACGACTGGAAAGATCGTCATCTCGGATAAGCTGGGCTCAGTTCCCCTAGAGGAGGTGGAATTCTGGCCCAGCAAGGCATCATATCCGGACTGTTATGTCCGGCTGAGGAAGGAACCAGCCTCAAAGGAGGAGACAGAGCCGAAGGAGGTCATAGTGATGGACCATACTAAGGCTCAAGCTCTGCTTTCATCCTCGTTGAAAGAGAGGGGCTTCTCTAACTCAAAGGTAGCTGCATTGAGCAAGAAGCTCCCTTCCTTTGTGTCCTCTCCTGCTAGAGCCTTCCCCTTTTTACAGAAAGGGTTTGCGGCTGCACTAAAAGCAGTCGAGGCCGACAAGCCTTGCCCCTCCCTGAAGGAGTGTAAACCCTTGTCGCTGGCCCTACCTATGGACCACAAAGACTGGAAGGACGTCCATCTTATGTTCTCAGTTGGGAAGTGGGAGGCTGATATCGCCGGACGTCAGTTCGGCGAGGACCTCCCTAAGCTGTCTGACTTTCTCTTGCAGAGAGAGTTCGAGACAAAAGAAAGACTGGCTGCCTCAATGTCTCTTCAGACTACTCTTGAGACGATGGCAAGTGACCCCAAGGTCCATGAAATGTTCATGGTGGTGGCCAAGACTCATCTGGCCACAGTGACGTAGGACCTTTATGGTTTCGTCAAGGCGAGGAGAGCTTGTAGGGAGTTCGTGTTCACCTCGGCTACGGTGAGGCACGAGCCAAGGAAACTAATCTCCTCCAACATTTGGGGCAAAGAACTTTTCCCTACCGATTTGGTCAAAGAAGTAGTTGATAAGGCCGCCTTGGAGAATAGAAACCTTCTCCAGAAGTGGGGCCTGGCTATCAAAAGAAAGTCTTCCCCGGATGAAGGTCCTCAACCAAAGAGGAAGACTATGAGGACTAGGCTACCGTCTCGGCCAGCCAAGCCTTTTAGACAGCAACAGCAACTGCAATTGCCATTGCCTCCAGTGCCCCAGATCGTGGCACAAACCTCGACCACTTTTCAGTGGGTACCCCAGGCCGTGTCGACACAGTCCACGGCATTCACCCCATCGTTCGAAGGGCAGTCTACTTCCTTTCGAGCAAAGCCTAGAGGGGCAACCAGAGGCTCGTCTGGGCGCCCCTCAAGGGGAAGGGGATTCAGGGGTGGTCGTGGTCAGGGAGGCAAGACCTCAGGACGGCAGTCCAAGTGGGATGATACCGGTAGGAGGGAGACTTCTGAAATTTCGGGATCGGTGGACCTTCGATCCCTGGGCCCACAGCCTACTCAAGAATGGACTGGGCTGGAGCTGGTACAACACTCCACCCCCGGGCCTTCGGGTTTTCCAACACTCCACCCCCGTTCTGGAGGAGTACGTTCAAGAACTGTTGGAGAAAAATGTGATCCGAAAGGTGAAGTCCATCAAATTCCAAGGGAGGCTGTTTTGTGTTCCCAAGAAAGACTCGGAAAAGCTCAGAGTCATTCTGGACTTGTCGCCACTCAACAAGTTCATAGTGTATTACAAATTCAAGATGCTAACACTGCAACACATAAGGACCTTACTGCCCAAGAGGGCATATTCCGTCTCTATAGACTTGTCAGACGCCTATTGGCACATTCCAATCAACCGTCGACTCTCCCCCTACCTAGGGTTCAGGCTACAACGAAGACTATACGCCTTCAGAGCCATGCCATTCGGGCTAAACATAGCCCCAAGGATTTTTACGAAGCTTGCGAGCGTAGCTCTCAAACAATTACGCCTAAAGGGAATTCAGGTAGTAGCCTACCTGGACGACTGGTTGGTGTGGGCAGCATCCGAGACAGAATGCTTGCAAGCTTCCAGTCAAGTGATCTAGTTCCTACAGTACCTAGGTTTCAAGATCAACAGATAAAAGTCTCGACTTTCTCCATCTCAAAAGTTCCAGTGGCTGGGAATCCACTGGGACCTTTTGTCACACCGTTTCTCCATCCCGGCGAAGAAAAGGAAGGAGAAAGCGGGTTCTGTCAAGAGATTTCTAGATTCCGAAAGGATATCAAGACGCGAACAAGAGAGGGTACTGAGCTCTCTCCAGTTTGCTTCGGTGACAGACCCAGTGCTAAGAGCACAGCTAAAGGATGCAACCGGAGTTTGGAGAAGTTTTGCATCAATCGTGCGAAGAGATCTGAGAAGACCAGTTCCGCTTCGGCTACGTACTCTTCTCAGGCCTTGGTCCCAAGCCAGACTTCTAAAGAAGTCGGTTCTTCTTCAGCCACCTCCCCCGTCGGTGACGATTCACTCAGACGCCTCGAAGGAGGGATGGGGAGGTCACTCTCATCGGAAAAAAGTCCAGGGGACTTGGTCCAAGCTATTCAAGACCTTTCACATAAACTTTCTAGAAGCTATGGCAGTGCTCCTTACCTTAAAGAAAGTTTCCCCGCGTCACTCGATCCACATAAGGTTGGTGATGGACAGCGAGGTAGTTGTGAGATGCTTGAATCAACAAGGATCGAGGTCACCACCTCTCAACCTGGTGATGTTGGCCATCTTCCGATTGGCGGAAAAGAAGAAGTGGTACCTGTCGGCAGTTCACCTTCAAGGAGTCCGCAATGTGACAGTGGACGCTCTATCCAGGTTCACACCGATAGAGTTGGAATGGTCCTTAGACGCAGGATCATTCTCCTTCATTCTGAATCAAGTCCCAGAACTGCAGATAGACCTCTTTGCGACGAAAGACAACAAGAAGTTGCCCCTGTACGTGTCCCCGTACGAGGACCCCTTAGCGGAAGCAGTGGACGTGATGTCCCTCAGCTGGAACAGAGGGTCCAGGATTTATCTGTTCCCTCCTCACAACCTTCTGTTGAGGGTCCTCAACAAACTGAGATCCTTCAAGGGGGTAGCGGCAATAGTAGCCCACAAGTGGCCGAACAGCGTGTGGTTCCCCCTGGCATTGGAACTACAGCTGAAGTTTGTACCGCTACCAGATCCAGTTCTGACCCAGCGAGTCCAAAAGTCGACTGTCTGCGCTTCATTACAGAAAACCCGGACCCTGAAGCTCATGATTTTCTCTCCCTAGCGGTGAGAAAGCGTTTCGGGATTTCGATAGCCAGCATAGACTTCCTAGAGGAATATAAGTGCAAATCTACTAGAAGGCAATATGAGTCATCTTGGAGAAAATGGGTGGCCTTTTTCAAGGCGAAGAATCCGCAGGAGATCTCGACAGACTTCTGCTTATCTTTCTTCATCCACCTCCATGGTCAAGGATTGGCAGCTAACACGATTTCAGCGTGTAAGTCTGCTTTGACAAGACCCATTCTATATGCCTTCCAGGTCGACCTAGGTAACGAGTTCTTTAATAAAGTTCCGAAAGCCTGCGCTAGGCTCAGACCTTCAGAACCTCTAAAGGCCATTTCATGGTCTTTAGACAAAGTTCTTCATCTCGCTTCTCTGTTGTGCAATGAAGAATGTGCGTTAAAGGATTTGACACAAAAAGTTATTTTCCTATTTGCACTCGCGTCCGGAGCCATGGTTAGTGAGATTGTAGCCCTCTCTGGAGAGGCAGGTCGTGTTCAGTTCCTAGATGGGGGAGAACTGAACCTGTTTCCGGATCCTACGTTTCTCGCCAAGAATGAGTTACCCACCAACAGGTGGGGTCCCTGGAGAATCTGACCTCTGAAAGAAGATGCATCTCTATGTCCAGTAGAATGCTTAAAGGTCTATCTTCATAGAACTTCAGACTTCAAGGGTGGTCAACTATTCAGGGGAGAAACATCAGGCTCAAATTTATCTCTGAATCAACTCAGAGCGAAAATCACATATTTTATTCGCAGAGCGGATCCTGACAGTACACCCGCAGGTCACGATCCGAGGAAAGTTGCCTCATCCTTAAATTTCTTTAATTGTATGGATTTTGAACATCTCCGTTCATACACTGGCTGGAAGTCTTCCAGAGTGTTCTTTCGCCACTATGCGAAGCAAGTAGAGGAACTAAAGAGATCTGTGGTAGCAGTGGGTCTTGTCGTTAACCCTACTGTTTAACTCTGCGAGGAACAGTGGTTTTAATTGGGACGATTAATTCCAGGGTGAGTGTGTAGTTACATACCGTACTACAAACTAAGTGAGGGCACTGAGTTGCCCATGTAGACTGTTCCATTTCCAAAGGTGAACTTAGCATAAGTGCAGACATGTGTGCCGAGCGTTTCTAACGCTAATGTCATTGATTTGTAATACAGACTTTTATGACTTTGATACCTCGGTATCTTAAAAGTGGCATTTAATGTGTTTTCTTTCAGATAAACAGTTCTGTTTACTATCATACCTATGCTTAAAGTTTTGGGTTATCCTCTTCTTATATATATATATATATATATATATATATATATATATATATATATATATATATATATATATATATATATATATATATATATATATATATATATATATATATATATATATATATATATATATATATATAATTGTGGTTAACCTGTCTGTTTATTGTCTGTCAATGAACTTGTTCTTGAGAACCTTACGTCTCCTTCACCTGTGTCAATTTATTGGTATAATTGAGCATTCATTCTATGTACCTTATCTGGGATAATTCTAATAGAATTATTCCTTTATGCAAGCTATGTTGCATTGGCTTATGCTTTCCCTTAACGGGAGGACCCCGTCCCATAAGGGGACGATGGCGGTTTTACTAGTTTCCTCCTATGCGGATATAAACCTTTGTCCAATACAAGTATTGTGCGGAGAACTGGTCGATATTTCATATTGACGCAGTGGTTCTTTACAAACTATGCTTTACTTAATATAGGGCGAGACCACTATATTAGCTTGCCTGGTATTCATACATAGGTATATGTACTCTTCGAGACTTTTCCAGGTTCTAGTAGGACTCTTCCCTGTAGGGGGCAGGAAGCTCTAACATGGTTTATAGTTAGTTGAAAAGATGTATAACGGTAACATCTTAGGTCTCTAGGTCTAGTCGACCGGGAAAAATTACATCCGGGGAGTACGGCGCGGTCTGAGAATCCACAGATACAGTAATGCTCTGGTATACTTCCATCAGGACGACATGGCTTGAGCCCAAAAAACGGATTTTGAGCGAAGCGAAAAATCTATTTTTGGGTGAGATAGCCATGTCGTCCTGATGGACCCGCCCTTGCCTTTCTAAGAAAGGGCTGTAGGACCCCTCCCTACATACAGTATCTATAGCACATCGTGTACGCTACAAGGAATACAGATGGCGCCAGGATTGGCGCCAGGCACGCTTACGAATCGGGAGATAGGGAGCCTTGGGAGCGGCTCCCCCTTTTTCTTTCCCGAATTCGTTTCTTGCCAATTGCCCCCTGCGAGACGAAATTTCTGTTCGGGATGCAGATTGCCATGTGGCGTGTCAAGAATACGTCCTCGGATATGTCGCGATATCCCTTTCAGGAGGGATATTCGCTCCAGGAGTTAGAATTCTGGTACCTTAAAGTAAATTCTCTGGGAATATCGCCGTAGTTGTAATATACCCTAGGAAGCTACCCTATAGGAACTTCCATCAGGACGACATGGCCATCTCACCCAAAAATAGATTTTTCGCTTCGCTCAAAATACGTTATATATATATATATATATATATATATATATATATATATATATATATATATATATATATATATATATATATATATATATATATTTATTTATTTATGTATATGCATATATATATTTATATATATATATATATATATATATATATATATATATATATGTATATATATATATATGTATATATATATATGTATATATATACATATATATATACATATATATATACATATATATATACATATAGGCAAATATATATATATATATATATATATATATATATATATATATATATATATATATATATATATATATATATATATATACGTATATATATATATATATATATATATATATATATATATATATATATATATATATATATATATATATATATATATATATATACTTGTATATATATATAATTATATATATACATATATATATATATATATATATATATATATATATATATATATATATATATATATATATATATAATTATTGGAAGTATCCCTTCGGCTGATTTCAAATTCTTATTATTATTATTATTTCTATCTATTTGTGGAGGAAAAAATATTATACAAAAATGATATTGGGTGACATTCTAGTAATCAAGGCACACTGCTCTCTTTAATATTAACATAAATTTATATAGAAAGGACAATTTATCTTCAATATAAGGTTTTTTCCATTGCGAGAATTTATATACCTTAGTAAAATTAAATCACTGCAAAAAATTTTTGGAATTCTCACTCTCTCTCTCTCTCTCTCTCTCTCTCTCCTCTCTCTCTCTCTCTCTCTCTCTCTCTCTCTCTCTCTTTCTGACCTACAAACTCGACGACTAAGAGGACAGTTGATAGACGTATTCAAAATTCTTGAAAGAATAACCTATGTTGATTACAACATTCTAATCATGCTTATCACAAGTCAGTCCAGAGGTAACGGATACAAATAGGAATTTCTTTATGTACAAAATAGCGAATAATTGGCATGGACTTCCATTGGATGTAGTAAACAGTAACACGGTAAACAAGTTCAAGAGTAAGTTTGACAAGATCATAAAAACTTTCTAAACACTTAAAAGAACCGCTCTACCCGGGAGCAAATGGTTTCTCCGAGGATCGACTAAGTCTTTGAGACCTCCAAAATTCTTGTAACTCCTTGTAACACACATACTCTCTTGCGTTTCATTAGGGATGGATTATATATTATTGCATTTTACCTAACAGTTGCAATTAACATATCCATAGCCACTAAAGAGTATGCGGAGTTATGGAAAAATCCCCACGTAATTCGTGTTTTTAAGAATGGTGATATGGAAGACGTCTCCAATTATCGTCCTATATCTTTGCTACCGGTATTGCCAAAGGTTCTGGAAAAATTAATTGCTATTCAATTAACTGATTTTCTAGAGACAAATAGTCTAATCTTACAAAGTCTACATGGCTTCAGACCAAAATTATCAACCGAAACGTCTCTATTAAAAATATCAGATAAGATTTATAATAACATGGATAATAAAAAAGTCTCACTACTCCTTTTACTTGACCTCTCAAAAGCCTTCGACAGCGTAAACCATAATAAATTATTTGATAAATGTACATCACTGAGTATAGATCCACTCTGGTTTATGAATTACCTACATAATAGATTCCAGTAATGGGTCAAACTGTGTCTTCCCAAAAAACTGTAGAGTTTGGTGTACCCCAGGGCTCTATTCTTGGCCCAATACTCTTTGCAATTTATGTCAATGATCTGGTCAAATCTCTACCCGGCTGTTTTATCATCCAATATGTCGACGGCACCCAGATCTTTATTGAAGGAAATGTAAATGAAATAGACGAACTAATTCATAGGGCAGAATACATACTAAAGAATGCTAAATACTACTTCTTAACTATTGGTTTGCTTCTTAATGAGAAAAAAAACCCAATTCATTTTAATAGGATCCCGTCAATATATATCAGGAATTGGAGACAATGTGCAAATAGATTTTAATGGAAATATGATTAAACCCATGAAAGCTTTAAAAAATCTAGTGGTTTATTTTGACAGATATATGACGTTTGAAACGCATATAGATGAACTTTATAAGAAAGTGATGGGTACTTTAATTTATTTAAATAGAGTAAAAGACTTATTTGATTCTTCTACGCGTAAAATAGTTGTTCAGTGGCTGGCTATGTGTATAATCAACTACTGTTTAAGAATTTGGGGAGGAACTGGCTCTACACAAATGAAAAGGGTTCAAAAACTTAAAACTTTGCCGCCCGAGTGGCTGTTGGTAATGTAAAAAAACTTGAACACAAATCCCCTTACCTCAAATATTAGAATGGTTAAATATAAAAGACAAATATACCATAGATGTCTGTAATTTGGTATTCAAAACAATACGTAAAATAACTCCTGAATGGTTATATGATTTTCCAACAGTTGACGCAGTTAATGGGGTTTCTATTCGACAGCAGGAAAATCTGTATATAGAGAGGGCGAATACAGAGATAGGCTTCCGCCAGTTTAGTATTTGAGGCCCAGCATTATACAATAAAGTACCTTGCACAATTAAAAAAAAATCCTCTCTCGCTGTTTTTAATTTACACTTAAAGACACTAATTTTAAATGGTTCCGATTAATGTAAGAACGTTATGCTTAATTGTCTTATCAAAAATGCTTTTAAAGGCAC
>NC_090726.1:12063055-12068055 GCF_036898095.1 Palaemon carinicauda | reverse complement strand
GAGAGAGAGAGAGAGAGATTATCGTCTATCCTGATAAAAGGGCAATGAAATAATCATAGTTAGAGAGAGAGAGAGAGGAGAGAGAGAGAGGGAGAGGAGAGGAGAGAGAGAGAGAGAGAGAGATTATCGTCTTATCCTGATAAAAGGCAATGAAATAATCATAGTCAGAGAGAGAGAGAGAGAGAGAGAGAGAGAGGGGAGAGAGAGAGAGAGAGAGATTATCGTCTTATCCTGATAAAAGGCAATGAAATAATCATAGTCAGGAGAGGAGAGAGAGAGGAGAGAGAGAGAGAGAGAGAGAGGAGAGAGAGAGGAGAGAGAGAGAGAGGAGAGAGAGAGATTATCGTCTTATCCTGATAAAAGGCAATGAAATAATCATAGTCAGAGAGAGAGAGAGAGAGGAGAGAGAGTGAGAGAGAGAGAGAGAGATTATCGTCTTATCCTGATAAAAGGCAATGAAATATTCATAGTCAGAGAGAGAGAGAGAGAGAGAGAGAGAGAGAGAGAGGAGAGAGAGAGAGAGGAGAGAGAGAGAGAGAGAGATTATCGTCTTATCCCTGATAAAAGGCAATGAAATAATCATAGTCAGAGAGAGAGAGAGAGAGAGGGAGAGAGAGAGAGAGAGAGAGAGAGAGAGAGAGAGAGAGAGATTATCGTCTTATCCTGATAAAAGGTAATGAAATAATCATAGTCAGAGAGAGAGAGAGAGAGAGAGAGAGAGAGAGAGAGAGAGAGAGAGAGAGAGAGATTATCGTCTTATCCTGATAAAAGGCAATGAAATAATCACAGCTAAAGAGAGAGAGAGAGAGAGAGGAGAGAGAGAGAGAGAGAGAGAGAGAGGAGAGAGAGAGAGAGAGAGAGAATCGCCTTACCCTGATAAAAGGCAATGAAATAATCACAGCCCAAGCGATGGACAAACAAACTTGGGTCTTTGACACGTTCCGCTTCCACTTTGACCGAGTTTTCGTTATAAACTTTTCTTGCTTCAGATCACAGCGAATGTTGATAAGATTATCGGCTCTCAGAATCCCTCTCTTCGTCCGATAAACAAAAGTTTTTGTATTGAACGAACAGAAGAAATTAGGGAAAGAATAGTATCGTATTTCAGTAAAAGGGAATATTTCTAATGTAACTATGCCCTTAGATCAAATATAACATCTTCTGATATCAAATATTTTCAGTATAAAAGATTTATATTATTCGATTTTTTTCCTTTGGAAGAGTAGGGAGATATTTAAAGCTATAAAGATCATTAATAGAGAGAGAGGGTAGTTATTCGGTTGAATGGAAAAGTGTTTATGAATGATATAGACTTTATCCTTTTGGTGAATCATCAATTAGGTGTACAATAACGCCAAAGAAATATCATGAAATATTTGAAAGAAAAACCCTAACACTAGATTAAGGAAAGCTGGTGTATTTTTGTCTGGATTATACTTTGCTATAAGGGACTCTCAGTCATGCTTTGATTTGATATCGAATATGATTGCTTTATTTAAAGAGGTGCTCATGTTTTATACTAAAACTCTTTATTAGCTGGATAATATGTATATGAATAAAATCTTGAGAAAATGAATGACATACAAAGTAATTAGTTTTCCATTATTGGACATATTCACTAATTGATGTTTCAGGTAACGTGTATTAGTAGGTGATTTCAAGTTTATTATTGTTGGAGAGATGGGTTGAAGGATTATCATGTTTCGAATGATAGAATGTGTTATGACAGAATATGAAAACTGATGAACATTACAAGAAAATTTAGTAAAATATAAATTTGAGGAATGGCAAGAGTTTACCAATTAAAATGATTGTCTACCTAATTATTCTCTGCATAATTGTAGTTAAACTGAAGAAATTTTATTTATTTTTGTTTATGGAAAAGATTATTAAAGGTCGTTATTTGTTCTTTACCTATACCACTATAGATATGCTATAAATTTATAAAATAAAATAAGGTTTTTGTTGTTGTTGAGGTGTAGAATCAAAACTCCGTTACGAAAATGAAAATCAAGAGGTAAAGTTAGGCATGCTTAAGTTTTTTTTTTTCTTTTTTTTTTTTTTACTTCAAAGAACTAAAACTAAATTTCCAATGATATAGCTTCGTGTGGTTCATTTACAGTAGAAAAACGTAATAAATAGATCATTTTTTTTGTAAGATTAACGAATTTCGTATTTTTTTTTTTTGAAACATTTATGAACCACTTTTTAAATTGTACACTTCAGAGGGCTAACTTCCTTTAAAATGTAGATACAGAAAATATCTAAGAAAAGAATAAAGATCTCCAATGTTATAAATCATTAAGTAAAAACTATAAACATAGGAAGACACAAAACACGGAATTATATTGAGAATAACCGACGTTGATTACTCGACGTCCGTAACATATTTACTTAAATAATTTACTATTTGATTGGTAATTGAATAATTGAGAGATTAATAACTTTTTTAACGAAAAGGCTTAGTTAATCTTAGAGGTTCTAATTTTCAGCAGGAATACTTGTTCTTCTATCCATTATCATTGTTATTGTTCTATGATTATTATTATCATCATTATAAAAATATATAGATATAAATGTTAGATAAAATGATGAGGGTCATTCCAGAACACCGGAGGAATTTTATTTCATTTTCAAGTATAGTAATAAAGCGAAAATAAAAGTCATTATACAGCTGTATAGCGTATATAAGGTTTGTTTTATATTCCACTCTCAATTTTAATTTGATTAAAGTAAAAGATTTGTTTAATTAAATTTCATTTCTCAAATTACACATGATATTCCAACTTTTAGTTACATCACATTTTCTTAGGGAGAGAATTCGTAATTACGATGAAATGGTTAGGATTGTTTTTATAAAAAAAAAACAAATCTCTTTTGTGGCTACACCAACATTTAATGATATGAAGGTAGAAAAAAATGTTTGCTCTCTTGCTATATGTATCTACCTACTTTAAAAGATGCCTTAATAATTGGTGGAAGTTAGATTTAGTTTGTGCTGTTTATCAAAATAATTTTTGGATATTGGTTACCTCACATTATTTTTTTCATTTACAAATCTTCAATAAAATCAATGCCTTCAAAGTGTATTGTCCTTCATGTGAATGATCATAGAAACATATATGAGTGAATATCACTATTAAACTTAGAACACTTCATAAATTCAAGTATCATAGTTTACCATTTGATTTCCTAACCGTTAAAAGTTAACAGTATTTTCCCAAAAATCAATTATATGGATTTTCTGTTTAAACGTGTGAGAGATAATCAAATATCTCAAACAGAAATTTGTTATACCACATATTTTGCTTACTTGTAAATGAGGTCTTAGTAGGAGAATAAAGACGAGATATTTGTATTAGATACTGTCAATGGAGTGTTTGTAGCATTGCTCTTATAAAGTCAATAACAGCTTTATTTTGTCTAATGTATAGGGTGTCTACTAAGTCTGGGTACACAAGAGATTAACACATACTTTAAAACAAAACAATTTTTCTCAAATCTAATGGTAATAAATAATATTTCCAATGTGGTTGGTCTAATACACTGCCTGTGTCTATAAATTTTTTTATCAGTTTCCCGATGGAAGTAAAATAAAATAAGTTACCTGGGAGGGTGTCGAAGGTTAAATTCTTCTGCAATTTTGTGATAAGACCATCCTTCCTTCTCGTTTACTTAAAGACTACCAACTTGATTCGTTCTTCTTTAGACAGAGCCATCATTCGACCTGGTCCGGAAAAAGTAACATAAATGAATAAAATAGTGAAATTTCCTGTGTATCCAGACTTTTTGGACAGCCTGTAAACTATTCGAGTATACCTGAAAGGAATGGAAAGGGGAACATCAGAGGAAGGGCGTTGAAAGCTAAGATGGATCTAGAATCTCTCTTCCTTTTCCATCAAAAAGGATTTACTATATTTCAATTTAAGAAAAATATGTTGTTTTAACCAAATAGAGTTCATTCATTTAGTAAAATCTTTAATATGACACAACCACTTACACACAAGCTGTCATATATATATATATATATATATATATATATATATATATATATATATATATATATATATATATGTGTGTGTGTGTGTGTGTGTGTGTGTGTGTGTGTGTGTGTGTGTAAAGTTGAAAGGAAGCACCAGGAACCATCTTGAAACGCGTTGCCACCGACTATTTTGTACGCTGTACTTCTAGTAAATTTTTATTATTCTAGGTATTTTGCTCCCCTACTAACTGATGACTAACATACTGTAGCACAGCTACTGGCTGCATGCAGTACTGTTGAGAAAACGAAAATGGTAACAATTAAAAAATCTTAACTACAAAATCATCGCCACTCAGTCGGCTATGATCCTCAACGAAACCTGTTTGAAAAAGGTTCTAAATTCAATCATACATCTGAAACATAACTTATTGCTTGCATATTGGTTGTCTTATGCTTAACTCTATCGATAATGATTCAGGCTTTGCCGGAATATTTTCATTTTACGAAAATTGAATTTTTTTGAGTCGTTTGAAGGCAAGTGTAAGTGAAGTCAGGTATCCAAACGTTTTGTTTTAACCATAATCAACAAATGACAGAACAGAAGAACATTAGACTGATATGAACTATGGAAACAAAGTCCTGTCAAGAGATTCTTGGAATCCTCTTAAAAAAGCCCTGAAAATATGATTTAATAGATTCCTGCTACATAGTTGAATGGAAAAGAATGTAACCTGACATAAACATGTTTATCTATATATGTATTATAGATCATGATATGCTTTTTAAATAAAGTTTATTTGTGATAAAATAAACTAAGGCTTCATAATTTCTAAAACCTTCCAGACTTGAAAGGTTATTATTTACAGTAGCTCTAAAAATATTATCTCATCAATTTTGATATCATCTGCGATTTGTAGCTCCCTCTGTTTCTAGACCATTAAAGAAAATCTCTCTCTTATCTTTATGTAATCAATGTTGACCTATCTTCGTCCAGTATCCCCCCTCAAAAACTTGCGAT
>NC_090726.1:12020555-12053055 GCF_036898095.1 Palaemon carinicauda | reverse complement strand
AGGTGTTTTTGGAAGAGTATGTGTATATATATATATATATATATATATATATATATATATATATATATATATATATATATATATATATATATATAACGGATTTTGAGCGAAGCAAAAAATCTATTTTTGGGTGAGATAGCCATGTCGTCCTGATGGAAGTTCCTATAGGGTAGCTTCCTAGGGTATATTACAACTACGGCGATATTCCCAGAGAATTTACCTTAAGGTACCAGAATTCTAACTCCTGGAGCGAGTATCCCTCGTGAAAGGGATATCGCGACATATCAGAGGACGTATTCTAGACACGTCACATGGCAATCTACGACCTGAACAGAGATTCGTCTCGTAGGAGGGAGATTGACGAGATACGAATTCGGGAAAGAAAAAGGGGAGCCGCTCCCAAGGCTTCCCTATCCCCCGATTCGTATGCGTGCCTGGCGCCAATCCTGGCGCCATCTGTATTCCTTGTAGCGTACACGAGGTGCTACAGATACTGTATGTAGGGAGGGGTCCTACAGCCCTTTCTTAGAAAGGCAAGGGCGGGTCCATCAGGACGACATGGCTATCTCACCCAAAAATAGATTTTTCGCTTCGCTCAAAATCCGTTTTTTGGGCTCAAGCCATGTCGTCCTGATGGAAGTGTACCAGAGCATTACTGTATCTGTGGATTCTCAGAACGTGCCGTACTCCCCGGAGATATTTATTCCCGGTCGACTAGACCTAGAGACCTAAGATGTTACCGTTATACATCTTTTCAACTAACTATAAACTATGTTAGAGCTTCCTGCCCCCTACAGGGAAGAGTCCTACTAGACTCTGGAAAGTCTCGAAGAGTACATATATCTATGTATGAATACCAGGCAAGCTAATATAGTGGTCTCGCCCTATATTAAGTAAAGCATAGTTTGTATAGAACCACTGCGTCAATATATTGACCAGTAATCCGCACAATACTTGTATTGGACAAAGGTTTATATCCGCATAGGAAGAAACTAATAAAACCGCCCTCGTCCCTTTATGGGACGGAGTCCTCCCATTAGGGGACTTACATAAACCAATGCAACATAGCTTGCAAAACAGAACAATTCTATCAGAATTATCCCAGATAAGATACATAGAATTAAAATGCTCAATTATACCAATAAATTGACACAGGTGAAAGAGACGCAAGGTTCTCAAGAACAAGTTTATTGACAGATAATAAACAGACAGGTTAACAACAAATATATATATTTATATAAAAGAGGGTAACCCAAAACTTTAAGCATAAGTATGATAGTAAACAGAACTTGTTTATCTGAAAGAAAAACCATTAAACACCACTTTAATGAGATACCAAGGTATCAAGTCATAAAAAATCTGTATTACAAATCAATCACATTAGCGTTAGAAACGCTTGGCACACATGTCTGAACTTATGCAAGGTTCACCTTTGAAAGAAGGAACAGTCTATATGGGCACTTGGTGCCCTTATTTAGTTTGTAGTACAGTATGTACCTACACACTCACCCTGGACTTAATCGTCCCAATTAAGACCACTGTTCCTCGCAGAGTTAAACAGTAGGGTTAACTACACGACCCACTGCTACCACAGATCTCTTAAGTTCCTCTACTTGCTTCGCATAGTGGCGAAAGAACACCCTGGAAGACTTCCAGCCCGTGTATGAACGGAGATGTTCAAAATCCATACAATTAAAGAAATTTAGGGATGAGGCAACTTTCCTCGGATCGTGACCTGCGGGTGTACTGTCAGGATCCGCTCTGCGAATAAAATATGTCATTTTCGCTCTGAGTTGATTCAGAGATAAATTTGAGCCTGATGTTTCTCCCCTGAATAGTTGACTACCCTTGAAGTCTGAAGTTCTACGAAGATAGACCTTTAGGCATTCTACTGGACATAGAGATGCATCTTCTTTCAGAGGGCAGATTCTCCAGGGACCCCACCTGTTGGTGGGTAACTCATTCTTGGCGAGAAACGTAGGATCCGGAAACAGGTTCAGCTCCCCCCCATCCAGGAACTGAACACGACCTGCCTCTCTCGAGAGGGCTACGATCTCACTAACCCTGGCCCCGGACGCGAGTGCAAATAGGAAAATAACTTTTTGCGTCAAATCCTTTAACGCACATTCTTCATTGCTCAACAAGGAGGCGAAATGAAGAACTTTGTCTAAAGACCATGAGATGGGCTTTGGAGGTGCTGAAGGTCTGAGCCTAGCGCAGGCTTTCGGAACTTTATTAAAGATCTCGTTACCTAGGTCGATCTGGAAGGCAAATAAAATGGGTCTCATCAAAGCCGATTTACACACTGAAATCGTGTTAGCTGCCAATCCTTGGCCATGGAGGTGGATGAAGAAAGATAAGCAGAAATCTGTTGAGATCTCCTGCGGATTCTTTGCCTTTACAAAGGCCACCCATTTTCTCCAAGATGACTCATATTGCCTTCTAGTCGATTTGCACTTGTATTCCTCTAGGAAGTCTATGCTGGTTTTCGAAATCCCGAAGCGCTTTCTCACCGCTAGGGCGAGAAAATCATGAGCTGCGGGTGTACTGTCAGGATCCGCTCTGCGAATAAAATATGTCATTTTCGCTCTGAGTTGATTCAGAGATAAATTTGAGCCTGATGTTTCTCCCCTGAATAGTTGACTACCCTTGAAGTCTGAAGTTCTACGAAGATAGACCTTTAGGCATTCTACTGGACATAGAGATGCATCTTCTTTCAGAGGGCAGATTCTCCAGGGACCCCACCTGTTGGTGGGTAACTCATTCTTGGCGAGAAACGTAGGATCCGGAAACAGGTTCAGCTCCCCCCCATCCAGGAACTGAACACGACCTGCCTCTCTCGAGAGGGCTACGATCTCACTAACCCTGGCCCCGGACGCGAGTGCAAATAGGAAAATAACTTTTTGCGTCAAATCCTTTAACGCACATTCTTCATTGCTCAACAAGGAGGCGAAATGAAGAACTTTGTCTAAAGACCATGAGATGGGCTTTGGAGGTGCTGAAGGTCTGAGCCTAGCGCAGGCTTTCGGAACTTTATTAAAGATCTCGTTACCTAGGTCGATCTGGAAGGCAAATAAAATGGGTCTCATCAAAGCCGATTTACACACTGAAATCGTGTTAGCTGCCAATCCTTGGCCATGGAGGTGGATGAAGAAAGATAAGCAGAAATCTGTTGAGATCTCCTGCGGATTCTTTGCCTTTACAAAGGCCACCCATTTTCTCCAAGATGACTCATATTGCCTTCTAGTCGATTTGCACTTGTATTCCTCTAGGAAGTCTATGCTGGCTTTCGAAATCCCGAAGCGCTTTCTCACCGCTAGGGCGAGAAAATCATGAGCTGCAGGGTCTGGGTTTTCTGTAATGAAGCGCAGACAGTCGACTTCTGGACTCGCTGGGTCAGAACTGGATGTGGTAGCGGCACGAACTTCATCTGTAGTTCCAACGCCAAGGGGAACCACATACTGTTCGCCCACTTGTGGGCCACTATTGCCGCTACCCCCTTGAAGGATCTCAGTTTGTTGAGGACCCTCAACAGAAGGTTGTGAGGAGGGAACAGATAAATCCTGGACCATCTGTTCCAGTCGAGGGACATTGCGTCCACTGCTTCCGCTAAGGGGTCCTCGTACGGGGACACGTACAGGGGCAACTTCTTGTTGTCTTTCGTCGCAAAGAGGTCTATTTGCAGTTCTGGGACTTGATTCAGAATGAAGGAAAATGATCCTGCGTCTAAGGACCATTCCGACTCTATCGGTGTGAACCTGGATAGAGCGTCCGCTGTCACATTGCGGACTCCTTGGAGGTGAACTGCCGACAGGTACCACTTCTTCTTTTCCGCCAATCGGAAAATGGCTAACATCACTTGGTTGAGAGGTGGTGACCTCGACCCTTGTCGATTCAAGCATCTCACAACCACCTCGCTGTCTGTCACCAATCTTATGTGGATCGAGTGACGCGGGGAGACTTTCTTTAAGGTAAGGAGCACTGCCATAGCTTCTAGAAAGTTTATATGAAAGGTCCTGAATAGCTTGGACCAAGTCCCCTGGACTTTTTTCCGATGAGAGTGACCTCCCCATCCCTCCTTTGAGGCGTCTGAGTGAATCGTCATCGACGGGGGAGGTGGCTGAAGAAGAACCGACTTCTTTAGATGTCTGGCTTGGGACCAAGGTCTGAGAAGAGTACGTAGCCGAGGCGGCACTGGTCTTCTCAGGTCTCTTCGCGCGTTTGATGCATACCTTCTCCAAACTCCGGTTGCATCCTTTAGCTGTGCTCTTAGCACTGGGTCTGTCACTGAAGCAAACTGGAGAGAGCCTAGTACCCTCTCCTGTTCGCGTCTTGATATCCTTTCGGAATCTAGAAGTCTCTTGACAGAGCCCGCTATCTCCTTCCTTTTCTTCATTGGGATGGAGAAACTGTGTGACAAAAGGTCCCAGTGGATTCCCAGCCACTGGAACTTTTGGGATGGAGAAAGTCGAGACTTTTTCTTGTTGATCTTGAAGCCTAGGTACTCTAGGAACTGGATCACCTGACTGGAAGCTTGCAAGCATTCGGTCTCGGATGCTGCCCACACCAGCCAGTCGTCCAGGTAGGCTACTACCTGAATTCCCTTTAGGCGTAATTGTTTGAGAGCTGCGCTCGCAAGCTTCGTGAAAATCCTTGGGGCTATGTTTAGCCCGAATGGCATGGCTCTGAAGGCGTACAGTTTCCGTTGTAGCCTGAACCCTAGGTAGGGGGAGAGTCGACGGCTGATTGGAATGTGCCAATAGGCGTCTGACAAGTCTATAGAGACTGAGTATGCCCTCTTGGGCAGTAAGGTCCTTATGTGTTGCAGTGTTAGCATCTTGAATTTGCAATTCACTATGAACTTGTTGAGTGGTGACAAGTCCAGAATGACTCTGAGCTTTTCCGAGTCTTTCTTGGGAACACAAAACAGCCTCCCTTGGAATTTGATGGACTTCACCTTTCGGATCACATTTTTCTCCAACAGTTCTTGAACGTACTCCTCCAAAATGGGGGTGGAGTGTTGGAAAAACCGAAGGCATGGGGGTGGTGTGCTGTACCAGCTCCAACCCAGTCCATTCTTGAGTAGGCTTTGGGCCCAGGGATCGAAGGTCCAGCGATCCCAAAATTTCATCAGTCTCCCTCCTACCGGCATCATTTCACTTGGACTGCCGTCCTGAGGTCTTGCCTCCCTGACCACGACCACCTCTGAATCCCCTTCCCCTTGAGGGGCGCCTAGACGAGCCTCTGGCTGCTCCTCTAGGTTTTGCACGAAAGGAAGAAGACTGTCCTTCGAACGTTGGGGCGAATGTGGTTGACTGACCTGGCACAGCCTGGGGTACCCACTGAAAGGCAGTCGGGGTTTTTGCCACCATCTGGGGCACTGGAGGCAAAGGCAATTGCAGTTGCTGTTGCTGTCTATAAAGCTTGGCTGGCCTAAATGGTAGCCTAGTCTTCATATTCTTCCTCTTTGGTTGAGGACCCTCATCCGGGGAAGATTTTCTTTTGATAGCCAGGCCCCACTTCTGGAGAAGATTTCTATTCTCCACGGCGGCCTTATCAACAACCTCTTTGACCACATCGGTAGGGAAAAGGTCTTTTCCCCAAATGTTGGAGGAGATTAACTTCCTTGGCTCGTGTCTCACCGAAGCCCCGGTGAACACGAACTCCCTGCAAGCTCTCCTTGCCTTGACGAAGCTATAAAGGTCCTTCGTCACTGTGGCTAAGTGAGACTTAGCCACTACCATGAACATTTCATGGACCTTGGGGTCACTTGCCATCGTCTCGAGAGTAGTCTGATGAGACATTGAGGCAGCCAGTCTTTCTTTTGTCTCGAACTCTCTTCGTAAAAGAGATTCGGACAGCTTGGGGAGGTCCTCGCCGAATTGCCGTCCGGCAATATCAGCCTCCAACTTTCCCACTGAGAATGTTAGATGGACATCCTTCCAGTCTTTGTGGTCCATAGGTAGAGCCAGCGACAATGGTTTACACTCCTCCAGGGAGGGGCAAGGCTTGCCGGCCTCGACTGCCTTTAGGACAGCCGCAAACCCTTTCTGTAAAAAGGGGAAGGCTCTATCAGGAGAGGACACAAACGAAGGGAGCTTCTTGCTCAATGCAGCTACCTTCGAATTCGAGAAGCCCCTCTCTTTCATCGAGGATGAAAGTAGGGCTTGAGCCTTAGCGTGGTCCATAACAATGACCTCCTTCGGCTCTGTCTCCTCCCTTGAAGCTGGTTCTTTTCTCAGCCGGACATAGCAGTCCGGATATGATGCCTTGCTGGGCCAGAATTCTACCTCCTCTAGGGGAACTGAACCCAGCTTATCCGAGATGACGATCTTTCCAGTCGTCATCGGCATGTGCTCAGCATACCTCCATGGGTTAGCATCTGAGCATATGGGAAGGTCTTTCACATTGAGCCTTTTCCGGGGCCCATGTGATTCTGCCAGGGACTGCATACGCAGTTCCATTGCAGCCGCCTTCTCCTGATTCTCCTTCTGCATTTGTTGGATCATTCCAACAATCGAAGAGAGGGCCTGTCCCAGTTCTACTGGGAGGCCAGCCGATGTTGAGGGGATAGGCTCCGGCATCTGAACCGGAGTAGCCGACACCTCGTCGACCTCATCCTCTACGACATCCGGGGTTTGAACTTGATCCTGACCTTCTGCCAGGAGGTCTTCTTCCAAACGTTCGTCCAGGTCAGACATCCTGTCACACAACTGGATGTCTTGCATCGCATCTGCGACTTCCTCGTCCACCTGGACTTGATCTTGAAGGATCTCCTCTTGAGGCTGGGGAATCACTGCCTCAGCTGATGCCTGGGGAAAAAGATACGCCCTCATCTTCTCACTTGGAAGATAAGGGCCAGAGGTGTTCTTCTTGAAGCCCCTTACCCAAGTACGAAGCTTTTCCCTAGCTATATCCCTTGATTCCGCCGTTCTAGGGGAATCAAAAGCCTCAGTAATCAGGTTAGTGCATACAGTACATACCTGAGGGTCCCAATACTGGAGATCATCCTTGGAGACAGCGCATGCTGCGTGTCTCCTACAACACTCATGTCCGCAGAGGTTCTTGCTGCGGACATTGCAGAAAACATTTCCGCACTTCGGAGGGTCCTCCTGTAAAGAGAAGAAATTTCCATGAGTATCAAGTGAACTATGTATCACTGGATATGCATAGTATAGCATAACAATTCATAAATGAAAGACACACACTTGTGTTTCCCTCACAACCCATTGTTGCAGCCTTCCAGATAATAAAATCAAAATGGTTTATCTCTACTAGAGTAACCAATGCAAGGTTTCCAGAGGAAACAGGTGGAGCTCACACCTAGGCAATGATTTTAAAAATCCTGGATAATAGACGGGGAAGAACTCTGCTTCCTGTCTGAGGGCAACAGCAAAGGGCTGTGTAAGAAAACACAATAGTGTTAGAAGATACAGTGCTGTACCTAAACTTTTACTATAGTTTTCTTCTTACTGTATATGCTATACAGAAGAATACTAGTACAGTATAGGAGGATGTGTGCCGGCCTGCCTTTGCCGGCCGGCACACACCACAATTAGCTTTAAAGTATACTACTTAACAGCTATAGGGCGGCAGCCCTCTGGTTCAAATGCCTGTGCCGGCGACAGCAGCTGCCGGCCAGCAACAGCCAGTGTTGGCCGGCAATGATTGCCGGCCAGTAACTACACAAGGTAGTACCCAGCTGCCGGCCACACTCTTGGTGACCGGCAGACAAGGACTGACATAAGCCGGCCGGCAAAGGTACAAGACCGATGCCAGCCGGCAGCAAAAGAACCAGAAGAATACACCTGCCCGGCTGCCGGCCTCATAGGCCGGCAGCCGGGACAGGTACAGCACTAGAAGAAAATAGAATGGATGCCGGGATAAGAGTGTACACAACCCCCCAAGCCCGGCAACCGAAAGAGTGCATATAAGGAAGGGGAGAAACTTAATTCAGGCTTCCTTGACCAATGCCGTCCGGCTCTGCCGGCGGGCATGGATGAGGGACCAAGAGAGGTCCGGGCAGCACTCGAAAACATAAGACCCTTGCCGTCCAGCATCTCTGCCGGCCGGCAATGGGCTTAGTCAATCCATATCCCAACCTATACTAGGTCCAGAAGTAGAATGACATACGGTACAGTAATACCCCTGCCGGCCAGCTCTGCCGGCCGGCAAGGTACAGTACAGTAATGGCTAGGCCATTACGGAGATAGAGGGGGAAGGGACAAGAGGGTCCTGCCAACCTTGCTTTAGTGACAGATCACCCGCAGCCAAGAACTTTGTCTTAGCCTAAGGGAGATCTAAGGGAAAGGGCCAACGCAGTAGTATAATACCTGCCAGCTTCCAGAGCACCAAAGCAAGGAAGGCGTTGCTACTCCCAAGGGAAGATTTATCCTCCCCGAGAACAGCAACAGGACTTAGTCTGGTCGATCACACAAGAAGGAATCATAACTACAGAAACCTTCGATAGTGACCTAAGGGAGCTCAGCTCCCTTTGTAAGTGTTAGGTCAGCGAGGGAGACTCTGCCCCAAGCCAAACAACACGGACTCAGACTAAAAACTCCGTTGTTCTGTCCCTCTTTGAACCAGACTCAGCTGGAACAGGAAGGTACAGTAACACCCTAGTATAGTTTTATCGAAAATAAATTCGGAAAAAACCACATAGGGATAAGCCCAAGGCTTAAACAGAGGGAAAGGGATTGCATACCTTCTCCGAAGAAAAGAAAGCAACCGGGGAGTATAATAAAGTATACTAAGGCTCCATAAGCAATTAGCCTAGGCACCAAGAGAATCGATTACCTAATTCACCGAAACTCTCACGTATACAATCTTGGAAATATTCCACACAGTCTAAAATGTATAAAATATAGCCTAAAGCTTCAATAAAATTTTAATTACACTCGGAAAAACCAAAATCATGCATTAAGTACTAGGTCCAAACGACTAGGCTACATGGCCTAGCGTAGGCCAGAATGGCGAATACTTCGCCAAATAATACTAAGCACGAAAGGAAATCCTATGTAAAGCTAAATAGCTAAATTTTATTAAGCAAAACAACCAGGAATGTCACTCTGACTAACTAATTTATACCTAGCGAGTGACAGTGTCCAGGACACCTCTGGTAGGCTACGGCTCTTGTATCAAAGATTAATCCTATTAATCACTCAAAATTTTACCAAGAGCCTACATTTATACATAACAGACACTATACTCAACTTATCCGAGGCCAACGAAGACGAAGAAGCCATGAAAAGCTGAATAAATCCAAGATTTGCGAGAAAAACAGGAAAAAACACCGAGTTGTTAAGCTACGCAAAAAGGAATACAGATGGCGCCAGGATTGGCGCCAGGCACGCATACGAATCGGGGGATAGGGAAGCCTTGGGAGCGGCTCCCCTTTTTCTTTCCCGAATTCGTATCTCGTCAATCTCCCTCCTACGAGACGAATCTCTGTTCAGGTCGTAGATTGCCATGTGACGTGTCTAGAATACGTCCTCTGATATGTCGCGATATCCCTTTCACGAGGGATACTCGCTCCAGGAGTTAGAATTCTGGTACCTTAAGGTAAATTCTCTGGGAATATCGCCGTAGTTGTAATATACCCTAGGAAGCTACCCTATAGGAACTTCCATCAGGACGACATGGCTTGAGCCCAAAAATATATATATATATATATATATATATATACATATACATATATATATATATATATATATATATATATATATATATATATATATATATATATATATATATATATATATATATATATATATATATATATATATATATTTACGCACACATACGCGCACACAAGCACACACACAGACACACACACACACACACACACACATATATATATATATATATATATATATATATATATATATATATATATATATATATATATAAATATATATATATATATATATATATATATATATATATATATATATATATATATATATATATATATATATATATATATATATATTGATTTCATAGAGGTAGTAACTTCAGTATACCTACCAAAGTTGATAAAAGAATTTTTTCACATTTTGAGGCATGATTTTGTTCAACCTGCAAATCAAGACATCTTAAATGTCTCCTAAGAAGGTATTATATATAATTGAGCCCATACTTGATATTTCATATCATGCTTATTCTAAAAATATGAAGTAAATGTTCCTGTGCTCACATTCAACACATCATACAAACATTAAAAATGTCAATCATTCAAAGCATTAAAAATCGGCTCAAGTTATCTTTTATTGTTTAGTTACAATACAACAATAATAATAATAACGACGAAAAACAAATGCTGAACTCTCCATTTACCTTTTTTATGATGATATAACTGTTGGCTGTATTTTATATGTTAACATTTGACTTCATCATAGTTTTTTCCTTTCATTTTAGTCAGTGAGATTTTGAAGAAATAAAAAGAATGATTTACTTTGAAGCCAGAAGAATAGACGAAATTTAACGAGCCTAAAAGTTTTATTCATTTGCTATTCCAGTAACCTCATTTACTTTGATGTTACCATTTAATTAGAAACATGAAAAACCAGCACACACTCACAGAGAGAGAGAGAGAGAGAGAGAGAGAGAGAGAGAGAGAGAGAGAGAGAGAGAGAGAGAGAAATGATGATAGGTAGCTTTACAGAGGTAGAAGTCAATGGAGAGAGAGAGAGAGAGAGAGAGAGAGAGAGAGAGAGAGAGAGAGAGAGAGAGAGAGAGAGAGAGAGATAAATAAACTTAGTCTGAAACGTCCGCTTCCCTTTGGACCGATTTCTCTTTTGTAAACGTAACGAACTTTGCTTGTGTCGATTGAAAACAAATACCAAATTGATTTTTAGGTTCTTTTCATCCTTATAGCAGAGCCTTTAGTCAGAAGAACAGAAGAAAGTAGTAAGAAGAGGAATATATTTTACTAAAATGGAATTATATCTTTCGGAAGTGTTTTCTGATGAATCATCTCATGATAATTCATACCTTTGCATTCTAAGTGCTTATTCTCTACTTAAAAGTAATGCTCCTGCTATTACTAAGGTTGAATCAGCGACTGAGTGTCCGGCGGTATATCCTGGCTCAGGATATACCTATTGTTATAGAAACCACGCCAGAAGGAAATTTGACCGGATGTTCTGTTAATGAATTTTGTCTGTTAGGAACTATGAATTGAAAAAAAAAAAAAGCCAGCCAAATTTAGATGCTGGAACGTCAGAACAAGCTACAGATAATGTGCAACAGTTAAAGTTGAGCAAGAGCTTGGAAGATATGGTACTGCAGTTGCAGTATTGCAAGAAATACGTTGGCCTAGTATTGTGGAATGGGAATTTGAGAGGGGAAAAGTACTGGCGAGTGGGATAACACCACTCGAGATTTATTAGATCCGGCAATTGGCCATACAGTATTATAATGAATCCCTCTCTGGTCACGGCTCATTTGTTCTGTGCTTACACATATAGTGAATAGTCTGGTCATTTCTTTGCCCTCATACACCTAACAGCACTGAGAGTGCCAAACAATTCTTCTTCAGTCAAGGGGTTACTTACCACACTGTAATTGTTCAGTGGCTACTTTCCTCTTGATAAGGGTAGAAAAGACTCTTTAGCTAAGGTAAGTAGCTCTTCTATGAGAAGGACATTCCAAAATCAAACCATTGTTTTCTAGTCTTGGGTAGTGCCATAACCTTTGTACTATGATCTTCCACTGTCTTAGGGTAGAGTTATGTTGCTTGAAGGTACTCTCGGGAACACTATTCTATCATATATCCTTTCATCTTGTTTTTAGAGTTTATATAAGAAAGATCTATTTTAATGTTTTTTTTGTTCGTAAAACCTTTTATTTAAACCATTACTTCTTATATAGTTTATTTATTGTTTGCTTTCCAAATTAGGCTATTTTTTCCCCGTTGGAGCCCCTACACTTATGTTATCTTTCTTTACGAAATAGAGTTGTAGAATAGCTAGTAATATTAATAATAATAATAGCTGGAGAAGGGATGGAAGACATGTGGAATTAGTGTGTCATTATATAAACAAAGCCCTATGTGCACAGGTTTATGAATTTACGGGCATCTGAAGTAAGCTTGCAAAACTAGGATTTAGGACAAGATAGTTCAAGATCGATGGTGCTCTCTTTCCATGACCCTTACAGAAGTGAGTGGCGACTATATGAAGGATGAGTGGTATGACCTGCTAGGAAATTTGGTTACCAGTGTACCCAGACATGATATGTTAATTATCCTAGGGGATCTAAATGCTCAAGTCAGAAGCGAAATAAATGCATTCAGGGGTACAATAAGAGGACACAGAGCCCGGATGTAAATAATGATGATAATTGCTGATGATTGTCATTACTGAGAGTAAGATGTTGATTTGTGATAGATGGAACAGTGTTTTCGCATTAAAATATTCACAGAAAAAACTGGGTCTCACCTGATGGGATAACCAATAACCATATTTACCGTATCCTATACACACACACACACACACACACACACACATATATATATATATATATATATATATATATATATATATATATATATATATATATATATATGTACCATTGTAACTGATCACATAAAAATCCTTCAAGAAAAATATTATTTTCCTATGGCTACAATCTTCTGTCAGATGCCATCCACCGAAAAAAGGCTCCCATGTCCCTGGTCAAAGTGACATGGCTCACTTTATGGAGGATTGATATCTTTTATTGGACCTTTGATAAGCTAACAACTATTTGCTGCGGACATGAATGTATTTTAATTAAATGTATGATTTTTAATTCTGAGGCTAAGTTCGGTCTCTTTCGCCTCTATATATTATTTCAATGCCTAATTTACATAAAATCACTATAACTTAGTGCCTAAAAATCAGAAGAAGAAATCGTATTATTGGGATTATACATTTTTGATGTATTAATTACAATAAAATTCCACCATGAACGCATGTTCTCGTAATCACGCACGTTTCCAAATTTGGGTAAAATTCGAGTGTTTCTACTTCCTGTCAAAGAATGGTAGAACACGTCCTTTGTATATTTATGTGAATGATTCTATCCAAAGTGTGATAGATTGATACATATATAGAAATATGTGTGGCAGGTATAAATAATATTCAGCTCCAATTAAATAGGCGATATTTGGTTGTTTAAACTGAAATGACGTCATGAAAGGTTCCAGAATGCAAGGATTAATGAGCTCTACACACTATTTATTTCCATGGCCAATAGATGGCCTTAGAAGTAGAATACCAAATTGCTAATTACCCCCATCATCCACTCATTTTAATTTGTATTAAATAATTTCTGTTGGTGCTTGAGCACAAAATTGCTATAAAACAGACGCACGTAAACTTGATGTTCCTTGTTGTATGGCCACAACTTTATCCTTAAAGGGTTACAAATTTCACAATAAATGTCAGGGAAATATTTCCTCAGCAAACGATCGTTAGTTTAATTAAATTTGGGGGTGTCAGGGGGTCGCCAGATATGCCACATGTACTGAAATTGGCGAGACAATCAAGTAATTACGCCGTAACTTGATCTAATTTTCAATTACCTTTTTTATGAAACTTGAAGATAATCATATGTTTCATGGTATGACATGTATTGTTAGTACAAACTACGTAGAATAACAATAATGTTACGTTCTAAATGGCATAATAACGCAGTCTCCTCCAGTCTCCTCCCTTACATCGGAACTAGTTTTACTTTACCGCCAATAGATGGCATCAGAGGTACCTTGTCTCGACTAATTTAATATATCATTTGAGGACCACGTGAGTCAAAAAAGTGGGGTAGGAAGATAGAGGCTAGGGAATTGGTAGTTGGTAAATTGTCCAACGATCATCTCCTAATTATAAATAAAAAAATTTATCAGATAATGTCATGAATTTTACATATGCTATCGGAAGTAACCTGAGTTTAATTATAAAAGTATTTAGTATTTCCTATTTTCATCAAAACACATGGGTTGTTAATAATGTCTCTGTACAAGTGACCAAGCTAACAATCACCTGCAATAGTTAAGTTGGTGGGACGAGTTTGGGACAGCGCTGCCAAATGAAATATCCTTCATTGGAAAATATCATTATTCATTACTGATTCAAATAATTTGATGAATAATAGTTATATGCCAGAAGTTGCATGACTATGGTGTAGTTTGATGGTCTTATAATCAGCGTAATCTACATTGATATATCGAATAAAAAAAAAAGAAAATGGTCACATTTCTGTGTCTTCCCCAACGCCTGACTGTTACGTCATCCACCTACGAATCTGCGTTTGTCAATAAGGACGTTCCAGAATGTAAATCAGTTTTAAAATAAACCTTATCTTAATTCTCTTAGTAAATGTATGCATGTTAGTAAAGCTGTTTCTTGGTTCAATATACCATGGGTTAAAGGAATCCATAAATAAATAAAAAAATAAATAAAATATATATATATATATATATATATATATATATATATATATATATATATATATATATATATATATATATATATATATACATATATATATATATATATATGTATATATATATACATATATATATATATATATATATATATATATATATATATATATATATATATATATATATATATATATATATATATATTTGTATACATACATACACACACACACACACACACACATATATATATATATATATATATATATATATATATATAAAACATTAATGTTTTCTCTTATCAGTAAAGGTCATTCAATGATAGGCCAATAGTGAATAGAAAAAAGATGCTTCTGAAAGATCACAGAGAGAGAGAGAGAGAGAGAGAGAGAGAGAGAGAGAGAGAGAGAGAGAGAGAGAGAGAGAGAGAGAGAGAGGCCACCTACATCAGGGATGCTGATGATCTCTGTAAATGAATCAGAGGAGACGGAGTATACCTACAGCAAGAAGAGCCAATGTTCATTTACGTAGGTGAAGTGAGGATGGTGCTTTAAGATGAGAGAGAGAGAGAGAGAGAGAGAGAGAGAGAGAGAGAGAGAGAGAGAGATGCCATCTATATGCTATGGTTATTGATGATGTCTGCAAATGGACCAAAAGAGACGAAGAATATCTACAGCAAAAGGAGCCCATATGCACTTATATATCTAGAGTGTGTATGCTACATTAAACTATTATAGGTATATGACAATTATTTGTCAATATTTATATTTTTAAGTAACAATATTGATCGTATTGTTTTAAAGAAATTTGGCCCTAGGCATGTGGTTGAAGATGACAGTATGGAGAGACGAAAATGTAAAAATACATGATTATGTCTTCAGAATTATGAGAATATGAGTAAAATTCTCATCCATACAAAAGTTGTTTCAAAGGAATGGTATCTTCTGTAACAATACCAAAACTGGTTTGAATCATTGCTAATGAATCACAGGAAAGGTTTTATCATTAAAGAAATTTCCATAAGGGTTTGAGATCCCTAGGCAGAGTGAATTCAATATTAATTGGTATTTGTAATTTATTTGATAAATTTAAGCATAAATATATATATATATATATATATATATATATATATATATATATATATATATATATATATATATATATATATATATATATATACATATATATATATATATATATATATATATATATATATATATATATATATATATATATATATATATATATATATATATATATATATATATATATATATATATATATATATATTATATATATATATATATAGAATATTTATCACTAACACTTGTAATTTCAATCGATGTAAATATCAACCACAATGGCATTTAATATCGATATCTTACCTTGGGAATGTATATTTCCTGGAAATTTATTTATGATAAATGGTTCTTGATCGGCATGGAATCGAACCTAAGCCCTGACCCGAAACCATGTTTTTAAGGACGACTTTGCCAATGGAGCTATCAAGAGAAATATTAGTCGGTTTCAAGTCCACTGTACATGTACATATACATCTCGAATTCAGGAATCTGTTCTTAGACTTGAAATCAACCCATTTCCAATATGATAGTTGATTAGCAAACTTGTAACACTTGGTTATTTACTGTATAATTAATAGATATTACTAACGCTCGTGATTTTAATCAATTTAGATATATACTACAATGAGATCTAATATCGAAATCAATCGATCAAACCCCTTACCGTTAGAGCCTTTTCAAACAATAATCCCGCCACCCGGAAAACGCTGCCATGCCCCATATATATATATATATATATATATATATATATATATGTATATGTATATATATATATATATATATATATATATATATATATATATATACAGTATATATATATATATATATATATATATATATATATATATATATATATATGTATGGAGTTTGGTAAATTTTCACGACCCCGCCAGCCAGTGTTGTTGGGGAGATTTCAGTTGAATTACTCACAGCAGACCAAGCTAGTAGGGGTTGCCCTGAATAGTAGAGCATTGTTGATCATGGCGTTACACAAATCATCTCACCATATAAATGTATTTCCACTAATAAAAGATTTAATTATATATATATATATATATATATATATATATATATATGTATTTATATATATACATATATATATATATATATATATATATGTATATATATATATATATATATATATATATATATATATATATATATATATATATATATATATATATATATATACATATATAATATATATATATATATATATATATATATATATATATATATATATATATATATATATATATATATATATATATATATATATATATATATATATATATATATATATATATATATATATATATATATATATATATATATATATATATATATATATATATATATATGTATATATATATATATATATATATATATATATATATATATATATATATATATATATATATATATATATATATATTTTATTAAATATATACATATATATATATAATTATTTATATATGTATATATATATATATATATATATATATATATATATATATATATATATATATACACATATATATATATATACTGTACATATGAATTATAATATAATAATTTTCAGTTGGTAACCATGCGTAAAAGCCAACGAAAACTAGAGTACAAGAAGTTGCTATATTTTGCCACAATCGGTAAAATACTTTTCGTGAGTTGTCTGGCAGAAAGACCCAAGAGTTACTTTGTCACTGTCAATCCTATTGGAATATTGATTTTTTTTTCTCTGGATGCAAATATGGAAGAGGAACGCTAAGAGTCTTCACTTATCATCTCGAAAGAGAAATATGTATAGAAGAAATTGTCTCATTCCAATAATAAAACGATGGTCATTTATAGCGGCCTTTTTACCCTGGCCATTCCTGTTTGGATAGTTGATCTTATTTTAATAAACATGGCTATAATAATAATAATAATAATAATAATAATAATAATAATAATAATAATAATAATAATAATAATAATAAGGATCTAGCATAATAACATAGGTTGGACTATTATCCGTGCAGGGAAGTGCGAGTGATAAGATTAAAAAGGGAAGCCGTTACAGTGTATGAGCTTGTATGAAACACATGCGGTACAGAGGATATGTAATATCCGTAAATGATTGAGCCGCGTGTGTGAGATTCCAGGTTACAGGAATCTGTTTTCAGATTGGGCGTAGCAGTCACTGGAAGGGGCTTAGTTCTAACCAAGCTGGCGTTCCGCTCATCGATGCTATCGTCATCCGTGTTATTCGAACTGGTATGGCTAATGGCTGTCGTGAGGTGGGGCGGGTCTGGGGGGCCTGCTTTCCTTTGAAAACTAAATAGGAGGAACAGTTCCTGAATGCTTTGCGATAGGTTTCTCCTGGTGAATCAGTAGGGCCTTCAGAATTCTAAGTTAATACTGGCAGGGGCACTGCCAATGAATTTACGGCAGATTTTCGGGAAATGGACTTAGTATAGTTTTTTTTTTTTTATGTATCCGTCGGGGCATCATCGAATGGGGCATTGGTAATGTTCGACATCTTTCGCTGTCTTCAGGCTCTCCTGCAAGGGAGAGGTTGGTTTAGTCTTCTTGTCAAATGTTTTGGTGTTTTCAGTTTAAGTATAGATTACAAAGTTACCTTACTTGTTATCTTGAACTATGAAAATGTTCCATATGATGTCTTTCCTGGTTTTTCGACTTGCTAGTAATTATGGAGCATTATTACTTTAAGGTAAATATTTACAGTACTTTTGTTGCACTGGTATTGTTTCCCTGTACTACTCCTTAGAAGATGTTGAGGGCTTTCTTGATATCTCGATTGACGAGTCTGTTGGGATACACGTCATTCATCAAGACCTGCAATAAACAGTCCAGTTCCTCATTTATAGTGTGACGGGCCGCGAGAAGGTTGTGAACTCAAAGGCAGGATGCAATCAACAGAGTTATATTATCATAGAACAATCTCCTTATATACAAAACCTCAAGGCAACAGGACATAAAATGTTCGAGAGACAGACAATATTATAGAGCAAAACCGGACACATGAATTTTCATGTTCGTTTTAGTGCGAGGGAAGAGCGAAGATACAAGCATAATATATACAAAAGGAATTATGTACAATTGTGTGACACACGGTTGGTACATGGCTCCCCCTCTAAAAATGACATACTGAACATGTTAAATAGGTGCCCTGAATCTGTAGAGGTAGTAGTAAAAACTGCGCCGATTAGCAGCAGTGAGTGGCTGTAGAAGTCGTTGGTTGGGGTGCGAGCGAGTGGTGGATGATGGGTGGCTGTGTTACCGCTTCGGCTCGTCATGGGGTAGGCGAGTGTGTCCTACGGCATTCATAAGCGTGTGTGTCCTACGGCATTCATAGGCGTGTCCTACGGCATTCATAGGCGAGTGTGTCCTATGGCATTCATAGGCTTGTGTCCTACGGCATTCATAGGCGTGTCCTACTGCATTCATAGGCCTACGGCGTTCATAGGCGTGTATGTCCTACAGCATTCACGTCAGCTTCGGTTGAAGTTGAATAGGTGTCCTCTTCGTCACGAGTAGAGGCGTTGATGGAGGTTTTAAAGGTCATGAAGTGGCTGTCCATAAGGGCACGAACTAGGTTCACCTCACGAGGAGAGCCGTGCGCGGCAGGTTGCAGGCGAGTAATACTCGTCATTTTCCCGAGGGTGAGCGAAGCTTTTTGGTCCCCCAACGGTTGTTGAGAGAGCTGAAAAAGCGTTGCTATACGGGCGGCTGGCGACGGCGAGTACTGCTGCAGAGGGTATGAGTTGACGGCGTCATAGTAACGATGAGAGGTGGAGGGGGGGGGGGGTGTGGGAGCGAGTCGACTTCCGGGGTCACCAATGTGACGGCCGCGAGAAGGTTGTGAACTTAAAGGCAGGATGCAATCAACTGAGTTATATTATCATAGAACAATCTCCTTATATACAAAACCTCAAGGCAACAGGACATAACATGTTCAAGGACAATATTATAGAGCAAAACCGGAGACATGAATTTTCATGTTCGTTTTAGTGCGAGGGAAGAGCGAAGATACAAGCATAATATATACAAAAGGAATTATGTAGAATTGTGTGACACACGGTTGGTACAATAGCCTTCCAGAAGGAGCAATGAGAGAGAGAGAGAGCACTTTTCAAGAAGGCCTTGGTTGTAGAAGCCTTGTATCTGGCAGGCCGGTCGCTGTCACCGTAGAGACAAAATCAAAGGTTCGTTGTAGGCGGATGTATGGAACCCAGTATCAGTGTTTTACAACAAGAACATTCAGGAAACGGAGTCATCCCTTGTGGATGTGCTCTAGTGGAGAATGCAAGAAGCTGCACTCCCCAGAGGTACAATGGAGTCCCTCGATATCAACGGAGGATGTGGCTTCAACAGTGTCAATAATGTGCCTTACATATCCATCAGGTCGTCTTAAATCGCTTTTCTACTCATACCACATAAGAGTTTGTGAAAAGAACTCACGGTGGTTATCCTATGGAAACGCCGTCCTTTTGGATATATGATTCGTGAGGGGCACCTTCTTTGAAGTAAAATAATTAATTTATTTACTGATGAATATTCCTATCCTCTCTAATAATGATATTAACCTAGTTACTGGCAAATTGCAGTACTAGTAATAGGAAGAAAGTTACATCAATAGAAAAGGTCTCAAAAAATTAACGCCATTGAAACAGCCATTATCTTCAATAAAACTTGCATAAAAGATGATGTCCTACCAAAACGCATATTATTATTATTATTATTATTATTATTATTATTATTATTATTATTATTATTATTATTATTATTATTAAATATAATGATAATAATAGTAATAATAATAATAATAATAATAATAATAATAATAATAATAATAATAATAATAATAATATTATTATTATTATTATTATTATTATTATTATTATTATTATTATTATTATTATTATTATTATTATTATAGTAAAGTTCCTTAGCAACCAGTTTCAAGCAGTGAGAAAAAAAAAAAAAAAAAAAAAACATCGAATTTGCAATGGTCACAAGCACGAGACAATGGCATTATTGAATCAAGCTTCCCTCCAATAGGAACTCAATATAACAACCCACGAACTTCGGAAGGATTATAAGAGGAGTCCTATCAGACAATAAAGACGAACTACGAGTAAACCCTCTCTATAGGACTCAAAAGTCTACAGCGCACAGAACATTCGTAGAATCATCAAAGAGATAATCTGTTACTATCGTCGTCTATTACTAGTCAAGGAGTGCGATGAATAAGGTCTTAAGATATTCCATCCATCAACTAAGCAAATTTGAATATAGAAACTTTCAAAACAAAACTCAGAAAAAACCCTAATTCTAATCGGAAATTCTCCGTAAAAAATATATTGTTCTCCACCGTATTTCAGTAAAATACAGGCGACCGTGATTCTACCTTACTTTGATATTATTTTCTTACGTGTTGGTGACCGTAATATCAATCTTTTAAGCCGGAAAAATCCTGGAATAAATGTTGCCAGACATTTACCTTTTTTATTTTTTTAATGCAAATTTTTAACAGCGAAGAACCACTCCCCCCCCCCCCCCCACACACACACTTCATAACTGGGATGACAATTATTAATGCCATTAAGAGTACAACTTTTTGTCTTCAAACATTGAATTATATGAATATAAAACCACTTATTAACATGCAAAACGTAACTTTTAATCTTAAACATGGATTAACACATACAATCTATTCATGGTATTTTTAATATCTTGATAAAACTAAAATTTTACTATAGAAATAAATATTCCCCGAGAATGCTTTGCAATATTCACAGCCACGTAGCTTTCTCTAGTGATTGCGAACCAAAGGTTTCACTTTTAAAGGCATTCATTGTTATCAGGTGATTCGTGTATCGAATACCAAAGTCAGAAACGTGAAAGGCCTTTCATCCAGAGTGAAGAGGAGAAGCACAGTGCAAATACGAATGAGAAAGCGAGACTCTTCGACAGTTCGCGGAATTTCATTATAGAAATATTGTCCGATGTCAGTACTGTCCATTGCCGGTTGAAACCTTGTGGTCTTGGTCGATGGACCTCGGCGAAAATATTGCTGATGGTTGAAAGGGAGTTTTTGCAGTTTCCGATTAATTGTTTCTGTTTTTTGTCAACCCGTGTTATTGATATTGATAGAAAGTGGTCCCAAGTCGATCGATGGTCTTGAATATTTCATGAAAAATGCAAAAATTGAAAGTGACACATCATCTATGATTTGCTAAATACTCTACTATCGCAAGAGTTGTGGTGGCCCAGGTGGTAACATCCTTGACTGGTAAACACCAGATTTCGGTTCAAGTCCTGCTCAGAATCGTTAGTTTATTTGGTCGCTGCACCCTCACCATCCTTGTGAGCTGATGATGGAGGGTTTCGGGGAGCCTATACGCCATTGCCTAGCCCTCCTTGGTCCTAGCTTGGTTGGAGAAGAGGCTTGGGCGCTGATCACATGTGATGTGGTCAGTCTCTAGGGCATTGTGCGGCTTGTTAGGGCACTGTCACTCTCCCTTGTCTCTGCCATTCATGAGAGGCATTTAAACCTTTAAGAGATAAGATCTTGGGTGGATATTTACAATATCAGTTGTGTGAAGGAGAAAACGAGGATGAACAATATAAATGAGCAAACAATTAATAATTAGGTATTAAGAATTTTGTTTACACATAAGTAATGCACATTTTATAATACCTAAATTCTCTTAAGCTTTTATGTACTAAGATACTAAAATAAATATGACTTCAAAATCCTTGTTGATCTATCTGTAAACAAACGTACCAACATATTTTTTTTTATTATAGATTCATAATTCAAAATTATCTTATATAGATTTTTTTCCCTTGAATTCTATTATTTGACAGACTTTTAGCCATACTAGTAACGAAAGCAATGGAAATATCACTAATATTACTATTATTATTATTGATAATATACAATATACATAACATTTATTGGTACCCAATTTATACTATATATATATATATATATATATATATATATATATATATATATATATATATATATATATATATATATATATGTATATATATATATATATATATATATATATATATATATATATATATATATATATATATATATATGTATATATATATATATATATATATATATATATATATATATATATATACATATATGTGTGTATATACAGTATATATACACATGTATATATATATATATATATATATATATATATATATATATATATATATATATATATATATATATATATATAAATATATATATAGATATAAAATATGTGTATACGAGTGTTTTTTTATTATAATTTACGATTCAATTGGTGTTAAATTAAAAGACAAAAATATATTCAAAACAATTATGGGCATAATGATGTATCAGCATAGATGTATACTTTTATATAACATGCATTTGCAATACAATGCACTACGACCTCATGATTTTTGAAACTATTTCAACCTTGAATAATTACTATTTAAAAGAGTGGTAAAACTAAAAACTCCAAATTATTCTTACTCAGAGACTTGTATCTCCTTTTGTCTTCTTAACCATTAAAGAAATTTGTACTTTCACTGAAGTGGACTCGATCCTGGGCCAACTCTCCAATACTTAATCCAGGAATATGGTTTGAAGCTTGTTATTCCTTTTCCAATCACGACTTTTATAGTGATTGTTTGCATTCTATCTTCAATGCTGTGTTTTGTTAGGGATTACACAAGGATTTACTAAATCCCATTGTGATTCATCAAAGGTAGAGCAATCCGGTATTGGTCTGGTTGGGATCATTCATCTGTACATCAATTATAGATTTAATTTCATTACGAAAAAACGAAGCATACGTTTTGAAATTATGAACCTAAATGCTATAAGGATGTTTTATGAGAAAAATAAAGAATTTACTGTTCTATTAACTCTTTTACTAATGATGCATTAAAGAAGAAACGTGCTGTGCTACTCAAATGCTCTCGGGCATCTTGAAATTTCTTCTTATCTGTTTCTGCTAAATTCAGAATAAATACTTGGACGTTTGGATACGAAAACGCACATCAGTTTGTGCAATGAGAAAATAAGATAACTACGAACATAAATATATTGTAAATTTTTAAAACATACTGATGATATTTGTAGCTCTAAAACTACGGCAACTTCCAATTTAATGATGATGAGAGATATTTGTCTGAGCGCGCACTGCAAACCGACCTACAATGGTGGTGCTAACTATAGACAATTCTTTTTAGTGAGGCAGTTTTTCACCGACTCACTGGGGTACCCTTTTCGGTCGGAAAAGTTTCCTGATCGCTGATTGGTTGGACAAGATCATTCTAACCGATCAGATATCAGGAAAGTTTTCCGAGCTAGAAGGGCACCACTGCAAGTTGGTGCAAATGCGTCTCATTAAAAAATGGAGTATAATACTGCTTTGCTGATCAATGCAATGAACGAACCCTTTCACATTGCTGAAGTATTCCCTTGACGTATGTGAGTGTGTATAAGATGTGTGTATGACCTTTGGTGTATGAGATTTGATTTTACCTAAATATCTATTTAATGGGAGTTTATACAACCGAACGATAAAAGGAAACATTTATAATAAAACACATAAAATACATAACATTACAAATATATATACTATGACTTCTGGTTGCCACAGAAATGGCATTTAGATTCGAATACGGAGAATTGCTGGAATTTCTGGCTATGAAATATAAAGGCTTACTTTATGTCATCTCTTATAATCCGACATCGTTTTGATGCTCCGGAAATACGAATTAATTTCCTAACATATTCTGGAGTCATTGTCTCTATCTGGCCATGACATTTGAGGCAAAGGTGTTTTGAATTATTACTATCATTATATCTGTAATGCTGGGTTTCATACGGCCCTAGGTAAAACATTGTAGATAATAATAATAATAATAATAATAATAATAATAATAATAATAATAATAATAAAAATAATAATAATAATAATAATAATAATAATGCTGTTAATAGTAATAATATATATATATATATATATATATATATATATATATATATATATATATATATATATATATATATATATATATATATATCAACACAACATCGCGCTCAAATAGAAATAAATTTCTACCTCATACTTGGTATCGAACGCTAGCCCCTTCTAATGAAGGGCCAGGTCGCTTCCAACCATGCCACGAAAAGCCATAAAAGAAGTCGGAACCTGACTGCTAATCTGCAGCTCAGGATTTACCTGGCGAAACATCAGTCTCTTACCAGCGAGTTGATATTTATCCATATTGACTCGTTAGGGGTAATTTGAATGAATCACTATCAATTTTGTCACCCGGTGGGCCTGGTAAGAGACCGATGTGTCGTCAGGTAAATCCTGAACTGCAGGTTAGCAGTTAGGTTCCAACTTCTTTAATGGCCTCTCGTGCATTGTTGGAAGCGACCTGGCCTTTCATTAGAAGGGGCTAGCGTTCGATCCAAGTATAAGGTAGAAATTTATTTCTATTTGAGCACGATGTTGTGTTGATATTTATCCATATTGATTCATTAGGGGTAATTTGAATTAATTACTATCAATTGTGTCACGTAGTGGGCCGGGAAGTCGGGGAAAACTCACTGGTAAGAGACGGATGTCTCGTCAGGTAAATCCTGAACTGCAAGTTAGCAGTTAGGTTCCGACTTCTTTTATCGCCTCTCGTGATATGGTTGGAAGCGACCTGGCCTTTCATTAGAAGGGGCTAGCGTTCGATCCCATGTATGAGGTAGAAAATTATTTCTATTTGAGCACGATGTTGTGTTGATAATTATCCATATTGACTCATTAGGGGTAATTTGAATGAATTACTATCAATTTTGTCACGTGGTGGGCCGGGAAGTCGGGGAAAACTCGCTGGCAAGAGACTGATGTCTCGTCAGGTAAATCCTGAACTGCAGGTTAAAGTTAGGTTCCAACTTCTCTTATGGCCTCTCATAGCATGGTTGGAAGCGACCTGGCTTTTCATTAAAAGGGGCTAGCATTCGATCCCAAGTATGAGTTAGAAATATATATATATATATATATATATATATATATATATATATATATATATATATATATATAAATTTATATATACATATATATATATATATATATATATATATATATATATATATATATATATATATATATATATATATATTTATATATATAGATATATATATATATATATATATATATATATATATATATATATATATATATATATATATACATATGTATATATATACATATGTATATACATATGTATATATATATATATATATATATATATATATATATATATATATATATATATATATATATATAAATATATATATATATATATATATATATATATATATATATATATATATATATATATATATTTATATACACACATATATATATATAAATATATATATATATATATATATATATATATATACATATATATATATATATATATATATATATATATATATACATATATAAATATATACATATATACATATATATATATATATATATATATATATATATATATATATATATATATATATATATATATATATATATATATATATATATATATATATATATATAAATATGTATATATATACATACATACATACATATATATATATATATATATATATATATATATATATATATATATATATATATATATATATTCCAATAAGACACTATTTTAATACATTAATGTCTGGATTATCTTATCGACCCCAGACCATGGTTCGATTCCCGGCCGGTCATAAGCTTTTGTCTTTGAGTGGTTTCGCCAATAAGAGAATCCAGACATTAATCCATTTGAATAATTGTCCTATTTGTATGTGAAAAAAAACACATTAAATTGTGCAAAAATTAGGTAACTGGCGGAAAGGAAAATTAAAATTGTTTTAAAGATGGAATAAAACTGTAGGATAATAATTGTTTCATCTACTCTACATGTATACTATTTTCCTTCTCCCGCATGAATAAAACACAAATTCTCTTTTTCAAAATTACTTGTAGCTCGCTTGGTGTAACGAAGCAATTTATACATTGTTTGCTAAGCCAAGGGTTGTGTTGATTGGGCGGGAATAATCACTGATTGTGATTCAGCAAATAAAATATCCTACCTCCCTTCGCATACAAATTCAACACCGGGCGGAGAGAGGAATAGAAAATAAATTAAAAAGGGTTTAGTTTGTGATCATCAGTAGCTTGTCATGATAAACGAAAAAGTTGGATACGAATCCTACTCTAGAGAGAGAGAGAGAGAGAGAGAGAGAGGAGAGAGAGAGAGAGAGAGAGAGAGGAGAGAGAGAGAGAGATGTTGTTTACTGAAAAATTTAGGTTTAAACGATATTACAAAATAGTGAACATATCTTACATTGATGTTCAAAAGCTTTTTCTCTTAAATTTACAAACATTCTCGTTCAGGAGTCACGTCTCTCGAAAATACTGCAAAACTATTTAATCAAGGTTTCATATTCCAATTTTCAAAACATGAAATTATTGAGTAATACTTGTATTCAAAAGAGTTTGCACCAATACTTTTTCTTATTCATATTATCAATATGATATTATGTCTAGTAATCCTTTTTAAGATTGAATATACTAATGATATATCATCCTGCAATATTTATGACAATTGAGACTGACCATACTTTCTGGAGGAATGATTCTACGAAAAAAATTGTGTATCATCTGAAGGATTAGAGAATCAATTATTATTATTCATGTGAATTTCTCAATCATTGTAAAATCCTAAATGTTAGAATGCTCAATTATATAAAACAAAATATTGAATTATACTATATATAGATATGCGATTTATGAATTGCATTGTGTTTTGGTAAATGACCTAAAACAATTTGATGCAATTTATACATACATACGTAAATACACAAGCACATGCATATATATATATATATATATATAATATATATATATATATATATATATATATATATATATAATATATATATACATATATATGTGTATGTGTATCTGTGTGTGTGTCTGTGTGTTTGTATATAGTAATACCTCGACCTACGAGCGCCCCAACATACGAGCACTCCGAGAGATACGAGCCAGCTCCGATCAAAGTCTTGCATTGAGATACAAACACAATATAGTGATACGAACACTCTTACATATGCTAAAACTAGATGGCCAAGTTCTTGGAAGTCCTTTAAGCCTGCATCACTTTCTTATTTCATATTGTCTTTAACTTCTGTATACAACTCCCAATCATCTCCCGTGTTGTGTATGCTTTATTTATGACATGTTTACTGTATTAGTGAAATTTCGTTGTAAGAAGTGATGGTTTCTAAAAAAAATAGTGACTAGGTTGGCAGTGGGAAGAATAAACACATGATGGTGATGATGATGAAGCATGAGGTTATTAAGAAACACGAGAGTGTTTATTCGTTACGAGTGGAGTACAGCAATGATCAAAAAAGTAAAATAAGTAGAAAAAAAATAAAAAGTTGAAAAAATAAGCTAAGTTTAGTTTAGTTAATTATAGGCTTGAGTGGTAGTCTATGTGTAAAGAACAGTATTAATATGGTACCATCCAACTCTCTCTCTCTCATTCCCATCCTTCCTCCTCCTACATACCCACTGCAGTTAGCCACTATCATCTTTCTCTAGGAAGAACTCATAATAAAACCCTATTTCAAATCGCAGTAATCACTTATTATTTCATTTTTCGTGTGTGTATTTGAGCTGAATGCTCTTGCTATATAGCAATTGGAAACATGTTTTACCTTCTTATCATCATTCCATTGAGTGTTTTAGTGGACCGGAATTGATTAAATGTTAGTCAGTTATTTTATAGGGGGATAATTTAATTGACATACGAGCGAATTTACATACGAGCTCGGTCCAGGAACGATTTTGTCTATGTATTTTAATATTCAGCGAAGTAATTTTTAGATAATTACTTTTTAGATAATATTACCAAAAACAATGTAACTATTGTTGAGGAGTCGTTGAACAATGTTAACAAAGCACCTTGAATGCTGTAATGTTTTTTTCTATTTCTTATAAACCTTTTTGTAACAACATTTTTCTGAAGAGGAAGGTAGATGGCCCCATCGAAAGCTCAAAATGAAATTCCTTTTTCATAAATTGTTGGTTTATATATATATATATATATATATATATATATATATATATATATATATATATATATATATATATATATATATATATATATATATATATATATATATATATACATATATATATATATATATATATGTGTGTGTGTGTGTGTGTGTCTGTATGTTTCTGATACAACGGGCATCAGTGTATAAGTGTAACACTGTCTCCTCTGTGTACTACAAACGTAATTTCCTATTCTGTTATTCTACTCCCGTGCCCAATAACGCTAATGTAAGTCGGAGAACATACGTGTTTTATTAACTTTGAATTTAATGGATTCGGTATTAAATTGATTGCAAGTAATGAGGTAATTCTAATCTCTACCCATTAGAAAAAACAATCTGCTTATCTTGATTAATTCCGGAAAATATCCTCAAATATTTGCTACGGATGCTACCGTTTTCGAAGTTTTAGATTTTTTTTTTCTTTTCTCAAATTTCCATTGACGTATTGTGACATGTATTGGTCGTCTCTGTAAACAGATAACTCATATTAACATATGGTGTCTCAATTTTTTTTAGATAGTATTCATGCTAAGTGCCATCAAATACCATATTTATCAAAAATGGGAGATAGTGTGACCCGAACTATTCAATTAACGATATGTGATGTTCTTCCTAAACTTATATCCAAAATGGAACGGAAGCGTTTCACAAGAAATAATATTCCAAATTGAGTTGAAATTATTGTAAAAGAATATAAAATGCTAGAGAGAGAGAGAGAGAGAGAGAGAGGAGAGAGAGAGAGAGAGAGAGAGAGAGAGAGAGAGAGAGAGAGATCTTTCAATAACCACGAGTACCTGATGCTGTTTGAGTAAAGACGCGCTGTGTCTTCGTTAAACAATAAGATTTTATATGTATTTATCCACTACATATGACTTTATATGTTATATATCATGGTCAATGCTAAGGTAAAAACTTAAATATCTAACACTGCTGAAGCAATAGAAATAATATTTGTATTTTTTTTTCTACGTACTCAGCTATTTCACTGGCTTTGGAGTCTCATTCCTTCTGAAATAAAGGCAAACATATTTTTTAAAACTAAGGAGACTTTATATGTGATAATTTCCAAACCGTAAGTGCGACTTGAAAATACCTAATAAATACATTCATGCCTTCATGAATGCATGCAAAAATACATACATCGGCAGATCATAATAGCCAAAACCAAAACAGCAACTAAAAAGAAGAAAAACAAAATAAAACAGAATATAGGATAACTTTGATGAAATATTTCTTTTTCAACTGAGATCTTTCAAAAATATATTTTTCTTACATTTTAATACTGCATCATAATTTTATTTTATTACTCATACTTCAAAGACTATAAACCTGTTAGATAAAAGAATATAGGGTTAAACTCCATGTAATCAATTTTGATACTAATTGCCTATTGATAAATAGATATTGGCAATAATATATGTATTTTGCCTTACAATCATACCATAACAAATTTTATTTTAGGAGTCAAATTCAATGTAGCATCAGAGGATATAAGAACGCGTTTATTTTTTTTTCTATTTTTGAGTTATAAGAATTATACTCATTCAGTTTAACATAAGATATAATACTACCATCTTAATTCATTTGTATTTAATATAGCTTTATTTTATTCCCTCGCCTTGAATCTATCGTAAAGATATATGATATCATCCAAGGTATGACATGTTATGGGTGTAAGATATTTTCTTCAATATACATAAAATTCTTTTTTTTCATATTATTCATAAAATGCCCACAGCCAACTATCAAGCAAGGCGCCTTCCTTATTCATATCACCATCATGGAATGACAGAAACACAAACTATTAACTGGAGAATGCTCTATCAATCGTAAGCAATATTTTCATCGAGGTCCATTGACCCAGACCAGAAGGTTTTGACAGGCAATGGACAGTACTGACAGAGAGAAAAAATGATCTCTGAAATGAAATTCCAGGAAACACAGATCGTCTCCGGCTCTCTCATTTGTATTTGCACTGCGTTTCTCCTCTCTTCTCTGGATGAAAGCCATTCCAGGTTTCTTTTAAACTTGGACATTCGATACACGCTTCGCCAGAAAACAATGACAGACTTTAAAAGGGAGACCTTTGGTTCGCATTCATTAGCGGAATGTACGTGATATTGAATATTGCAAAGTACTGTGGTGAAAATACTTCTTTCAATAGTTAAATTTTACTTTTATCTAAAGGTTAGGGTGGCCTTTCTATCATCATCATTACTTGCTAAGTTAAAACCCTAAATACGAAAGCAGAATTACACAATTCCAATAAAAAGCAACCAATTATGGAAAAGAAATAGAGACATAACAAATAAATTATAAATTGGAAATAAACAAGTTATACCTAATACTCTTCACCGCTAAAGTGTTAAATGATTAACACAAACTTTGCATACGAAATAACACTTATGTTCAGCAAAAAAAAAAAAAGAAGACAACAGACTTTAACTTCTGTAGTTAAACCAATTCAACAACCTATTTAGGAAGAAGATTTTACACTTCTAGCAAAAAAAAAAAAAAAAAAAAAAAAAAAAAAAAAAAAAAAATGGATGAGCAGTGAAGTAATGGGCCGTATGATGGAGAATGAAAGATGTTTAGAATTAACTGCATATCTCTTTTCACGTACTGGATGGTACAGTCTTGGAATAAATGAATGAAAAGGATATTGTGAATTATGATAAGTCTTATGCAACATGTAAAAATAACTAAATGACGACGGTGCCAGAGATTTGGGTCCTAACCAGGGATAATGAATTTAGTAGACTGTTAGCTTTTTTTGACAAATTAAGATGACAGTCATCTGCTGAAAACCAGCCACGATAATAATATTGCAGAATGATAAAATTAGAACATATACTCAAGGTGCGTTGATAATAAGAAATTACTAATACGCAGTTAAAGGGACAAAATTGATAAAACGATCTTGACGTAGAGGAGCCAATGTTCTTGATCTACTTACATTTATACTTTGAGTTTTCTCAAGGTTTCACTCTACCCACCTTCGTCCCAAGTAAACCTAACTCGTCTATATAGCCACAGGCAAGCACGCAAATGAAGTACAACAAAACAATTTGAAATAGGAAATGGCGTATCCTTCAAAGGATCTTTGCCATGTGCTGTGGAGGCCATGTGGTAACGTCCATGACTGGTGAACGCCAGACTGTGGTATAAGCCCCGCTTAAACTCGTTAGCTATTTGGGTCATTGCCTCCTAACCATCCTTGTGAGCTAAGAATGAGTGTTTGGGGGAGCCTATAGGTCAATCTGCTAAGTCATCAGCAGCCATTGCCTGGCCCTCCCTGGTCCTAGCTTGGGTGAAGTTGGGGCTTGGGCGCGGAGCATATGTATTTATGGTCTGTTTCTAGGACATTGTCCTGCTCGATAGGTTAATGTCACTGCCCCTTGCCTCTGCTATTCATGAGTGTCCTTTAAACCATTTAAACTTCTTTAACGAGACATGAACAGGCTACCCTTTTCTTGTTAAGCCGTTAGAATAAGATGTCCGCATTCTTTATTATTATTATTATTATTATTATTACTATTATTATTATTATTATTATTATTATTATTATTTTTATTACCTGCTAAGCTACAAACCTAGCTGGAAAAGCAGGATGCTATAAGCCCAGGGGCTCCAACAGGGAAAACTGCCAAGTTAGGAAAGGAAACAGAGAAAAATAAAATATTAAAAACAGTAACATTAAAATAAATATCTCCTCTATAAACTATAAAAACTTTAACAAAACAAGGGGAAGAGAAATGAGATAAAATAGTGTGCACTCTCAAA
>NC_090726.1:12005555-12008055 GCF_036898095.1 Palaemon carinicauda | reverse complement strand
TGTCTTTCTTGTACATAATGCCCATAATTTGCATGCCATGACTAAAATGCATTGCCGCTTTCATTTTGCTGAATTGTTGTCTTTTGTAGATGCACCTTTAGCTACTAATAATGAAGCATGTACGACTTTAGTCAACATTCTATTGAAAGCTCAGGTTCTCAATGTAAGTGACAAAGAAAAGGCTGTGAGATGCCTCAGGAGGCAAGAAAAGCTCTCCATCTAGCGATGTTCATCTAATCAAATGTTAATGTCTTTGAGTTTTGTTGTGATGAGAAATACCGTTCTTTATTTCTTATTTTAGTGTTTCATTGTTTTAGGGCTTGTTTGGAATGTTTGAGTAATACAATATTTGACAATATATATTAAATTTGGACAGAACTACAGACTTGCCTCTTATTATAATCAGCTATCCCTCACCATCTATGAGTTACACACAAAAACGAGTAAAAATGACCAAAATTCACTATTTTGACCTTGAAATATAACCTTTTGACCTTGAAGATGATGAAGATGACCCCAGGTGGTGTTAAAAATGTCACTATTGAACTCACCGTCCTCAAAATCCCCCATTTTGACTCAGAGAACGTGTTTCTAGCCCTTCTTAGAAGTCATTTTAGTCCAGGACTCAAGTTAATCCTTCAGACTCAAGTAAAAAACCCCGATCAGGGACGTTCCAGTCCTTTCTTGAAGGACGATATATGACAATATATATTAAATTCGGACAGCTCTGCAGACTTGCCTCATATTATAATCAGCTATCTCTCACCATTTATGAGTTACACACAAAAAACGAGCAAAAATTACCAAAATTCACAAATTTGACCTTGATTAATGACCTTTAGACCTTGAAGATGACCCCAGGTGGTGTTGAAAATGTTACTATTGAACTCACCATCCTCAAAAACCCCCATATTGATCCAGAGAACGTGTTTCTAGCCCTTCTAGAAGTCATTTTAGTCCAGACTCAAGTTAATCTTTCAGACTCAAGTTAAAAACCCCGAGCAGGGGACGTTCCAGTCCCATGATATATATATATATATATATATATATATATATATATATATATATAATATATATATATATATATATATATATATATACTATATATATATATATATATATATATATATATACAGAGAGAGAGAGAGAGAGAGAGAGAGAGAGAGAGAGAGAGAGAGAGAGAGAGAGAGAGAGAGAGAGAGAGAGAGAGAGAGTATTTTATGATTTAAAATATTTTTTTTTCGTAAGCTGTGCTGTTTAACGAAATATGAACTGTGTCCTGTGTTCTTCCGTAATGACCTTCAAAAGATTCTAAAGGTCACAGAAAATCCATGAACAAATTCGGCTTTCCCATGGCAGCTAATAAAACCAAAACAGGACTATTCTTCTGGCACCTAAAAACAAACACCCAACCCCTACCCCCAACCCCCCCCCCCCCCAAAAAAAAAATAGTTCGTGATATCAACTGAGATTAACTTTTCGTGTAGAGTCAAAGTCTGTTCTAATCGTAGGAGAAAAGTTTTCTCTTAAAAAAGTATAAGAGAGAGAGAGAGAGAGAGAGAGGAGAGAGAGAGAGAGGAGAGAGAGAGAGAGAGAGAGAGAGAGAGAGAGAAGAATGTTTAAAATGAATAATATAATTATATTCGTCATGGTTTTGAATAAAACCGAATCTGGTGGTATAAGATGATACAATTTTTATATTCATTGTAATAATTAATCTTCTAATTTGGTATAGTTTTGAAGTTTAAGAAAACTATGTCTTTATGTCAAATTGAGTTCATCTTCGCAAAGCAATGTTGTGATTACTAAAACGGCCATAACTATAGAAATTTATTATTATTATTATTATTATTATTATTATTATTATTATTATTATTATTATCATTATTATTATTATTATCATTATTATTATTATTTGTTAAGATGAAACCCTAGATGGAAAAGTAGGATACTATAAGCCTATCGACTCCAACAGGAAAAATTAATCCAATGAGGAGAGGAAATAAGGAAATTAAAAATTAAAAGAGAAGTAATGAGCAATATGAATAACTCTTAAATATTTTATGAACACTAACAACAATAAAATTAAATGGTGATGGAAAAAAAGGTCATTGTATATACTAATGTCATGATAAAGTTATTATTCCCAAACCTGTTGGATAAATCTGTGTAAATTCCAAAATACATTGTTTATATTTCAGAGGCTTATCCAGGATTAAGCAATACACAAGTTAAGATAGTTCATTACTTTAAAAAAATGATAAAAATATAGTTGTGAGATACAAAAAGATAATTCGTCTTACAGTTACTTAAATCTATATCACGAGCTTTCTTTAGGACTATATAAAACGCATCGATGATTTATCAGAAATCATAACAAATGCTTTACTATTTTAAATAATGGTTTCCTTCTCTTTATCATATTTCATTTCACAACGGGCAAAGTAAGGTTACTCCTTCACAAGAGAAATAAATCTTGAAATTTTAAATTAAATGTTTA
>NC_090726.1:11980555-11988055 GCF_036898095.1 Palaemon carinicauda | reverse complement strand
AATTCATAGGGCAGAATACATACTAAAGAAGGCCAAATACTACTTCTTAACTAATGGTTTGCTTCTTAATGAAAAAAAAAAAAAACACACAATTCATATTAATAGGTTCCCGACAATATATATCAGAAATTGGAGACAATGTGCAAATAGATTTTAATGGTAATATGATTAAACCCATGAAAGCTGTAAAAAATCTAGGGGTTTATTTTGACAGGTATATGACGTATGAAACGCATATAGATGAAATTTATAAGAAAGTGATGGGTACTTTAATTTATTTAAATAAAGTAGAAGACTCATTTGATTCTTCTACGCGTAAAATAGTTGTTCAGTCGCTGGCTATGTGTATAATGAACTACTGTTTAAGAATTTGCGGAGTAACTGGCTCTACACAAATGAAAAGGGTTCAAAAACTTCAAAACTTTGCCGCCCGAGTGGCTGTTAGTAATGTAAAAAATAACATGACCACATATCCCTTACCTTAAAAAATTAGAATGGTTGAAGATAAAAGACAAATATACCATAGATGTCTGTAATTTGGTATTCAAAACAATGCGTAAAATAACTCCTGTATGGTTATATGATTTTCCAGCTTTAGACGCAGTTAATGGGGTTTCTACTCGACAGCAGGAAAATCTGTATGTAGAAAGGGCGAAAACCGAGATAGGCTTCCGCAGTTTAGTATTCGAGGCCCAGCATTATACAATAAAGTACCTGGCACAATTAAAAAAAAAATCCTCACTCGCTGCTTTTAATTTACACTTAAAGACACATAATTTTAAATGGTTCCGATAAATGTAAGAACGTTATGCTTAATTGTCTTATCAAAAATGCTTTTAAAGGCACTACAGTACTTTTATAGATGTTGGAATTAGTTTTAGATAATACTTATGGATAAGATGGCTTTTATTTGTACATTGTAGCGGGATGTCAACAAAAACAAACCCCCCACACCCTTGATCACTCCTACTTTCTCAATATCCCACAATACAAACTTTCCCCTGACTCTACTTCAAACTGGACTCTTGGACAGAAGAAAATGAAAATAAAACATAGCCTTAAAATTATATTCACCGCAACCAAAAGCAAAAAAATTCTGCATTCAAAATAAGCTTAACATATAAACCACCAACAACCAAAATAATTACACGTAAAACAAATAATTAAATTCATAAATATACCAAAAAAAAAAACCGTATCACCATTCAAATAAAAAAACCCTAACAAACTTAATACTAAACCGCACACCAGCTCAAAATATGTGTTTATATATATTACGACACCAACACTGTCGCCACACACAAGCCGAACTGTCCTTTCACGGCAAACTACCACTACAGTTTATGGTAACCGAAGTTCTTAATTTGCCATAACGGCCTCAACTCCTTGAGTCACAGGTGTCAGTATCATCATCATCATCTTTATAAACAGTAATCCAAACGGAAAATCCTTCAAACGGGCTGGGTCATTATGGCATCAAAATCAAGGGAATCGTTCAGTGCAATCAAATCGTAATCCTAATCGTAGTCCAGGTCATCAACAACAAATCCACTTTCTAAATTCGGTCTCTCCAAAGGAGGAATCGCGGCCTGCCAAAATAAAAAACACTTATGAACACTCCTAACTAACTTAACTATCGCACCATAATCAAAGATAAACAATAAACTTTCTATCACTCATGAACGCGCCTAACAAAAATAAATAAAAACAGTACTTACTCAGAATATAAAAAAAAAGCTTCACAGCCGGCTTTCGAAGAGCAAAAAAAATACACAGCCGACTCCTACTATCGTTCGATATCCAATGCTTTCGCCCAAGACATTCATCACCACCCTATCCTAGCTAAAAAGGTAAACAAACAACCTCAATTATACCAACAATCTTTCCAACTTCAAACAATCATTCGCTAATTACCCTTTCCTCAGCGCGCACTCCGCGGACACACAAAACACGCACACACAAACGCACATACACACATACTCTCTCGCGCACGCGCGATCAAACAAAACGAAAGCAAATGAAATTCTCTCTCTCTCTCTCTGACGAAACTAAAGCAAATAAACACTCTTTCTTTCTTTCTTGCGGTTGACAAACTTAAGTAAATAAACACTCGCTCACACACACACACACACACACTCTCTCTCTCTCTCTCTCTCTAATGACAAAGCTAAAGCAAATAAAATGTCTCTATTTAACAATACTAAAAACAACTCTCTCTCTCTCTCTCTCTCTCTCTCTCTCTCTCTCTCTCTCTCTCTCTCTCTCTCTCTCTGACAAAACTTAAATAAACACACTCACACACACTCTCTCTCTCTCTCTCTCTCTCTCTCTCTCTCTCTCTCTCTTCTCTCTCTCTCTCTCTCTCTCTCTCTCTCGATTTGGCAAACAAAATAAATTAAAATAAAATTAATCCTCCACATTCCTCCCCCCTTACTTTGCCAAATCCTCACACAACACTTACCTATTTTCTTATTACCCAGTCGCAGTCTGGAACAGGACCTCGGCTTCGAGTAACTGGGCCTTCATATACCTGCACTCTCTCATTCACTTCTTCCATGTCGTTTTCATTCAACGTACTATTACTATTCCCGTCTATGCTCTGCTCGTCTAAGATATCATTCACTATTTTTATCTACCTCAGTTTCATCTGGCCCGAAAATCCCACTAATTTCTGTCAACAATTCATCCATTACATCTCAAACCATTTTCTACTTTAACAAAAGAATCATTCATACTGCTTATCATTCTCCTATCTTTCATTCTCGTGTCCGTCATACGTTCTCTTGCCTCATCTAACGAAAAACCACACACACTATAAGTATCATTCATACTCATCCAAGTTTCATCTGTATTAATACATTTATCTTCCATACTCACCTGTACATTTACACCCTTGTCCTGCTTATTCTGATTCCCACCTACAACTACAAAATTTTCCCGCCTTTTATCCCCAGTAAAATTCTCAGACTTCTTTTTCCTTCCATACTCTACTAACACCAATTGCTTATCTTCTAAACCTAATGCCTCACACAAACTCGGTTCATACTTGTTCGTTTTTAGCCATTTAGTCATACCATTCTCCTGAATATATCTTGGTACCTCCTTCCATTTCCGCAACTGATTGTGGTGTGCCCTAACCTTTTCCACACTACCATCCACACTTACTTTACCTAAAACATAACTCAACCCACTAGAACCAACATCTAACACCTCATATGGACCTTCAAACTTATCACGTACCTTATCGACATTCATTCTTCCCTTTTCAATTACTTCTTTTAACACTTTCTCTCCCACTTTGTAGCTTTCAAATCTCTCATTTGCTTTCTTCCAAACATCTCTATCATTCTCGGACACACTCAATCTCGGTCTAACTATCTTTTCAAAATTCAACACAAACTTACACGGAGACATACCAGTACTCTTGTGCACCGTCGCATTATACGCCCACAACGCACGCCCAACATACAAATCCCAATCATTATCACATGTACTCATCATCCGCAAAATTTCTGTTAAGGTTCTTACAGTCCTTTCAGCCAAACCATTCGCACTTGGCATATACGGAGTCGAATACACATGTTCAATGCCCCATTCTCTCAACATCTGCTCAAACTCCCATCCAACAAACTCCGGACCATTGTCACTTAACATTTTCGCAGGCTTACACACACTCATCGGCAACATCACTTGACTTACCATTCTCGCTACAGTCTCACTTCTTTTATTCTTGATGGGTACGGCATACGCAAACTTGCTCATATGATCGACCATGACAATCATTCCCACATGTCTTCTTCGCAGTCACAGGCAACGAAACACAATCAATCACAAACATCTCAAATGGCTCTTTCATACGTAACCTCAGAACAGGCGGACTTGCATGCATGCTCTGATACTTTCCCTTCTGACAATCCTCACAAGTGGTCGCTACATCCCTACAAATTTGACTCAACCCAGGCGTGAAACAACCTCTCTCCGCATGCATTCCCACAATTTATTCTTCCCCCATATGCCCATACCTGTCGTGCACTACCATACACATACTTACAGCTGCATGCATTGGGAATACAGGAACATATATATCTTCATCCATTCCCTTATGCAAAAAATACACAATATTCTTACAAACAATAAATCTTTTAACAACTTTCTTATACGCTTCCAAATCACACGGCCATTCTTCACCCTAATACCATTTAAAATACATTCACGTAACCTATTTATTTCGAAACATTCACCTTGCATTTCTTCCACGTCTTCTTTGCTTAACAAATCATCTTCACTCTTTGCAATATCAATCATGCCAACAAAATTCGCCATGAATATACTATTATCCTCGATTACTATTACCTTACAGCCATTCTTTGAAAGCAAACCCTTACCAACATCAACTGACACATGGTGCAACCTCAAAAAATCTATTCCCATCAAAAAACAACTAGGCATTTCATTCTCTCCCATTACAATAAAATTATGTTCAACTTCCATACTCCCTAGTTTCACTTTCAACCTCACTTCTTCCCAAACAAGTAAACTTCCCTGACCTATTCCATGAATTCTCACACTCGTACACTGTCTTTTCACTTCCCAATTGTACCTCTCAATTTCCCTGATAACCGACTCATTTACTAATGACACTTGAGCACCCGTATCAATTAAACTACAATATTCATTCTCATTTATATTCACATACGTCATCATCCTTCCTTTTACACCATGCATACATACATTTACTCTCCTTTCAATTCTGTCACTCACTTCACCAATATGTTCATCATCATGTTCACTGTCCTCTATACCCCCATATCTTAGATTAAGGTCACTTGCACCATTATCCTTCTCACTCAACAATTTGCAACATTCCTCCTTACATTGAATCCTCAGAATATATTCCCTATCATTCTCCTTACATGCCCTATATTCCATCGGTCGATTCCATCCAAAATACAAATACACAGTTACACCATACAACATACTTACCACCATTAATATCTTTGATAATACTTCCCCTTCTAGTACACTACTCTCCTCCTCATATACCATTTCTTTTGACACTTCATTCATCACCCTTCTTTTAAGCTCGCTTACGCTACCTGGTATTTCCGTATCTAACCCTTCTTGTATTAACTTACTTAAACCCATTAGGATACACTTATACACCATATCTTCCCCTTCACAACTCTGCTCCACAACTAAACCTTCAGGCAACCTTTCAGAATTCTGATTACTCTCTTTATCTTCCATCCTCCCATGCATCTCGACATCGCATCTGCTATCACATTCTTATTTCCCGGTACATATTCTAACTTAAAATCAAATTCATTCAAATCCTCTATGGTCCTAGCAACCCTTGCATTTACACACTTTCCTTATCATATACACTAGGGGCTGATGGTCAGTACGCACAATGAATTTTACACCATACAAAAATACTTTCAACGCTTTCACACAAAATCGTATTGCAGCCAATTCCCTGTCAATCGTCGAATACTTCCGCTCAGCTTTATTAAACGCTTTACTAACATACGCTATTACTCTCAATTGCTCTTCTCCATTTACTCTCTGCATTTGAACCAAACAACCACCCATACTAACCCCACTCGCATCCGTATACAACTCTAGCATACTCGCATTTTCACTGTAGTCTGGAAATGCCAAAGTGACGTCTTTCGCGGCCTCTTCCTTCAACCTTTCAAACGCTTCTATCATCCGATCATCCCATTTCAATTTTGTACTATTCCTTTAACCCGTCCATTCATTCAAAGGCTTCCCTATACCTGAACAATCTCTAACAAACTTGCGCCCAAACTCAACCAAACCAAGAAAACCTCGCAACTCACGCACAGTCCCGGGGACGTGGAAATTCTCGCACCTTATTCACAAACTTGTCACTCTTCCTTATACCAGATTCACCCACTACATGCCCAAGAAATTCCACCTCCCTGGACAACCATGTACACTTCTCAAGCTTAATTTTCACACCAACTTCAATTAACCGCATCAACACTGCCTCAAGCAACCGCATATGTTCCTCAACAGTCTCGCTCGCAATCAGAATATCATCTATAAAAACAGTCACCTTCTGTCGATCGAAACCAGCCAATACAACATTCATCGCTCTTTGGAAGGCAGCAGGCGCATTAGCAAGACCAAAACTCAACCTTTTAAATTGGTAGTGACAATTTGTACTTGAAAATGCGGTAATGGGCCTGCTCCCCTCTGCCAGAGGCATCTGATAATAGCCCACCGCACCAAATCTAATTTAGTAAAAACTTTCATTCCATGCATCTTATAAACACAATCAGACACCACATTCATTGGAAAACGTTCTTTAACAGTCACCTCATTCACCTTCCTATAATCAATACACATACGTAAACTTCCATCAGGCTTTTGTACAGGGACAATAGGGCTATTCCAGGCGCTCTCACTCCTTTCTATTACACCCATTACGCTCTAATTCCTGACACTGCTCCTCTATCTCCTTGGCAATAGGCGGAGAAAATGCCTGGGACGCTGATATATGGGGGTATCTTCACTGAGAACTATTTTAAAATTCTGGCAGGTCTGACCCCCCATAATCATCGTCACCGAGACTCATAACTCTCCGCTTATCCCATAACATCTTAAGCAATCTTTCCCTTTCGACCTCACTTATACTCTCATCTAACTTAATTCTTCCTTTCAACGTATCGTAATCCAATCGTCATCGTTCTTTACCTTACCAGACATCACCTGTCTCGCCTTAACATATCTTCCATCCTCTACATTGATCAGTGTATACATACATCCCATGCAATCGCCCTCACGTATTCCACGTACTCTCTTCCTCCTAACACTCGGCAACAACCTTACATACACCTGGGGTTCCTGCATATTCATAACACCATCATATATATACGCACTCGTTTTCACCAAATTACCTGCTTCCATACCTTCCACTACATATTCATCCTCGTCACTATTTGAAATTCCCAGACTGCTCGGCCATGCAACTTTTACACTAATAACCTCACCTTTCTTACCCGATAACTTTACACTTTCCCTTGCTACCAATGGCACTCCCTTCCACACCTTCGTACTCACTCTGCCGTCTTCCTTTAAATAAAATTCCCCACAAATATTACCTTTAACCTTTATTTCAATCATATTCACACTTGGATGTACAATCCATACCACATTTTTTCAGAAATTTATACCCAAGCAGTACGTCATATTTCTCATTCGCTCCCTCAACCACGTAAAAATCATTATCCTCCATCATCAGCCCCCCAATCATAACATTTTCCCGCAACTTTCCTTGCACAGCCATACGCAAATTACCAATACCTTTTACTTCCCCCTTACATCCCTTAAATTCACAAACCTCTTTTACCTTATCATATGCATTCCTAAACATTAAATTGACACCACAACCAGTATCAATCAAACCAACCAACTCTACACCATTAAAAATCAATTTCACACTCATGCAATCATGTGCTCTTTCTCCCATCA
>NC_090726.1:11966854-11976854 GCF_036898095.1 Palaemon carinicauda | reverse complement strand
TATATATATATATATTTCTATCGAACTACACTCCCTTCAAATGAATTGATTAACTGAAGTTTCTTCCAATAGCTTTTCAAAACTATTAAGGGTAATTTAGCAATTGTTTACCAGGTGGAAACCAGGAAATTTGATTACCAGTTACCTGTAAACAAAGCGAGTTCACATTACTTTTTAAGATCAATATGTGAAATATACTTGTTAATGTGATATTCAAGATACATATAATACTGAATGATCCAATCTAATGACAGTGGATCATTCTGAAAACTATCAGCTTTGTAGCTGTACTCTTATGAACTTCGAGTCTCTTTTCATTGATTTATGTTGACCTATATGTTTACACATTTGTGAGTATGCACTGTTCACATCAAATATCCTATTCACAGGTGTCTTATGAAGCTGAGGCCTTTCCGTTTCCATACATTTTACCTGTTAATTACGCCTCTAATCTGTCATCCGTCACTTATGATGTATACAAAAGTTTGGATGACAAATCCCCTTGCCTGGATTAGCTTAAAAGAGACAAAAAAAAAATATAAGACTCAAGACTTTAGAGTGAAATGATTTTCACATTTTAATTCACATTTAAAATACAAGTCTAATAACATCACCATGAAAACCAGAGTAATTTTACGGATTTCAAAGAAATAAAAAAAAAACGAAAAATAAAACGGATGAAAACAATAGATGATTAGGTAAAACACATTTGTAACTTAAGCAAGTAACCAATTATAAACAAAACATGAAGAAAATCTTACCTTTTAATGCTCCCAAAAGTTACCGGCTGAAATTTCGTAAGACCACGCAAATCTTAGTAAGTAAATGTAATTCAATTGAATATCTACAGTAAAACTTACAGAAAGCTATTTATAATATTAGTAATGATTGACTTTCACATGCTGTACGATTTAAAGTTATGTAAGCACTGAGGATGGGATGTCACAAGATAATTCTGGGGTAATTGTGGTCTTACTAGCTTCAAATTTAAGTAAATTAGAATTTTTTTAGGTCATTTCATATAAAAGCATTTAAATAACAATAGATCAATTTTCTCCAGGACCAAAGAGGAACCGGGTTTGGTCGACTACTGTATGTCTGCTTTTCGAAGCCTCGTCCGGCCTTCGGACTCCTGCCACGTCATGTTGCTGTCATCTCATCATCATCCTATCCGTCCTTTGTGTCTGTATTATATCTCTCTTTCACAGCCATAACTGACTTACGGGCTGCCTTAATCCATGAGCCCGTTCTTGCAATCTAAATCGTCATCATCAAGGTAATAGCCACATGCTCAAAGTTTAAACCCTGCTCTCAACCCACCAGCCAATTCACTGAATGATATCCTACTGCTTCTTCCAAGGTCTAAAATACAAAAATAGCGAAAACCCACCTCTTTGTCAAGATATTTCCCTCAAGAAAAAAGGCTTTAATCTAGACTGACGTTGTGGATCAGTGTAATCGTTACAGTGTAGTCTCCATTTCCAGAGATAAATCTGAGTGACTGGAAATAACCTAATAGCAAGACATCTACGATCCAGTGAGTGAGCTACCTGGAGATATTCGGGAGTATAAAATAATGGTTTATTGAAAATAATAGGCTTAAGGAAGGCCCATCTACATTAGACTTTTAGGAAGAACACCTGCTTCTACGATAGACCTCGGATTAGCGACTTGTAGGAAACGAGAGAGAGAGAGAGAGAGAGAGAGAGAGAGAGAGAGAGAGAGAGAGAGAGAGAGAGAGAGAGAGAGAGAGAGAGAGTAGCATTTTGAAGAATAATAATTCCAGTAACTATATACGAGAAAGCTGTTTCTTTCTAACTGTAACCTAACTTTTTTCAGACTAAAATGTATAATTTTATGGCGCTTTCTTTCCTACCTAACTTTTCAAAGAGAGTTTTTCTCTTCATTTGAAGTTCTAATAAAAAGTCCCACATAAAATCCAGTGTCTCAAAATTCTTTTTATAATGCGTCTGCTCTTTCCACTTTGAAATAGAGGCGAACGTCGATTTACATATTAGTGAATTCTGGAACGCTCTCAGTTCTTTTTTCTACAGAGTATCAATTCATTCTTCTTTTTTTCCGCCAGGCTATTGTCTCTTCATCTTCGGCTATCCTAAAGTTATTTATACTTACGTGTGATCATTTTTATTTTAAATGTTATATATATATATATATATATATATATATATATATATATATATATATATATATATATATATATATATAATTTGTGTGTATATATATATATATATATATATATATATATATATATATATATATATATATATATATATATATATAACGGATTTTGAGCGAAGCGAAAAATCTATTTTTGGGGGAGATGGCCATGTCGTCCTGATGGAAGTTCCTATAGGGTAGCTTCCTAGGGTATATTACAACTACGGCGATATTCCCAGAGAATTTACCTTAAGGTACCAGAATTCTAACTCCTGGAGCGAATATCCCTCCTGAAAGGGATATCGCGACATATCAGAGGACATATTCTTGACACGTCACATGGCAATCTGCATCCCGAACAGAGATTTCGTCTCGCAGGGGGCAATTGGCAAGAAACGAATTCGGAAAAGAAAAAGAGGGAGCCGCTCCCAAGGCTCCCTTTCTCTCGTTTCGTAAGCGTGCCTGGCGCCAATCCTGGCGCCATCTGTATTCCTTGTAGCGTACACGAGGTGCTACAGATACTGTATGTAGGGAGGGGTCCTACAGTCCTTTCTTAGAAAGGCAAGGGCGGGTCCATCAGGACGACATGGCCATCTCACCCAAAAATAGATTTTTCGCTTCGCTCAAAATCCGTTTTTTGGGCTCAAGACATGTCGTCCTGATGGAAGTATACCAGAGCATTACTGTATCTGTGGATTCTCAGAATGTGCCGTACTCCCCGGAGGTAATTTTTCCTGGTCGACTAGACCTAGAGACCTAAGATGTTACCGTTATACATCTTTTCAACTAACTATAAAACATGTTAGAGCTTCCTGCTCCCTACAGGGAAGAGTCCTACTAGACTCTGGAAAAGTCTCGAAGAGTACATATACCTATGTATGAATACCAGGCAAGCTAATATAGTGGTCTCGCCCTATATTAAGTAAAGCATAGTTTGTAAAGAACCACTGCGTCAATATGAAATATCAACCAGTTCTCCGCACAATACTTGTATTGGACAAAGGTTTATATCCGCATAGGAGGAAACTAGTAAAACCGCCATCGTCCCCTTATGGGACGAGGTCCTCCCGTTAAGGGAAAGCATAAACCAATGCAACATAGCTTGCATAAAGGAACAATTCTATTAGAATTATCCCAGATAAGGTACATAGAATGAATGCTCAATTATACCAATAAATTGACACACGTGAAGGAGACGCAAGGTTCTCAAGAACAAGTTCATTGACAGACAATAAACAGACAGGTTAACCACAATTATATATATATATATATATATATATATATATATATATATATATATATATATATATATATATATATATATATATATATATATATATATATATAAGAAGAGGATAACCCAAAACTTTAAGCATAAGTATGATAGTAAACAGAACTTGTTTATCTGAAAGAAAAAACATTAAATGCCACTTTTAAGATACCGAGGTATCAAAGTCATAAAAGTCTGTATTACAAATCAATGACATTAGCGTTAGAAACGCTCGGCACACATGTCTGCACTTATGCTAGGTTCACCTTTGGAAATGGAACAGTCTACATGGGCAACTCAGTGCCCTCACTTAGTTTGTAGTACGGTATGTAACTACGCACTCACCCTGGAATTAATCGTCCCAATTAAAACCACTGTTCCTCGCAGAGTTAAACAGTAGGGTTAACGACGCGACCCACTGCTACCACAGATCTCTTTAGCTCCTCTACTTGCTTCGCATAGTGGCGAAAGAACACTCTGGAAGACTTCCAGCCAGTGTATGAACGGAGATGTTCAAAATCCATACAATTTCCTCGGATCGTGACCTGCGGGTGTACTGTCAGGATCCGTTCTGCGAATAAAATATGTGATTTTCGCTCTGAGTTGATTCAGAGATAAATTTGAGCCTGATGTTTCTCCCTTGAATAGTTGACCACCCTTGAAGTCTGAAGTTCTATGAAGATAGACCTTTAGGCATTCTACTGGACATAGAGATGCATCTTCTTTCAGAGGGCAGATTCTCCAGGGACCCCACCTGTTGGTGGGTAACCTATTCTTGGCGAGAAACGTAGGATCCGGAAACAGGTTCAGTTCTCCCCCATCCAGGAACTGAACACGACCTGCCTCTCTCGAGAGGGCTACAATCTCACTAACCCTGGCCCCGGACGCGAGTGCAAATAGGAAAATAACTTTTTGTGTCAAATCCTTTAACGCACACTCTTCATTGCTCAACAGAGAAGCGAAATGAAGAACTTTGTCTAAAGACCATAAAATGGCCTTTGGAGGTGCTGAAGGTCTGAGCCTAGTGCAGGCTTTCGGAACTTTATTAAAGAACTCGTTACCTAGGTCGACCTGGAAGGCATATAGAATGGGTCTTGTCAAAGCAGACTTACACGCTGAAATCGTGTTAGCTGCCAATCCTTGACCATGGAGGTGGATGAAGAAAGATAAGCAGAAGTCTGTCGAGATCTCCTGCGGATTCTTCGCCTTGACAAAGGCCACCCATTTTCTCCAAGATGACTCATATTGCCTTCTAGTAGATTTGCACTTATATTCCTCTAGGAAGTCTATGCTGGCTTTCGAAATCCCGAAACGCTTTCTCACCGCTAGGGAGAGAAAATCATGAGCTGCAGGGTCCGGGTTTTCTGTAAGGAAGCGCAGACAGTCGACTTCTGGACTCGCTGGGTCAGAACTGGATCTGGTAGCAGTACAAACTTCAGCTGTAGTTCCAATGCCAGGGGGAACCACACGCTGTTCGGCCACTTGTGGGCTACTATTGCCGCTACCCCCTTGAAGGATCTCAGTTTGTTGAGGACCCTCAACAGAAGGTTGTGAGGAGGGAACAGATAAATTCTGGACCCTCTGTTCCAGTTGAGGGACATCACGTCCACTGCTTCCGCCAAGGGGTCCTCGTACGGGGACACATACAGGGGCAACTTCTTGTTGTCTTTCGTCGCAAAGAGGTCTATCTGCAGTTCTGGGACTTGATTCAGAATGAAGGAGAATGATCCTGCGTCTAAGGACCATTCCAACTCTATCGGTGTGAACCTGGATAGAGCGTCCGCTGTCACATTGCGGACTCCTTGAAGGTGAACTGCCGACAGGTACCACTTCTTCTTTTCCGCCAATCGGAAGATGGCCAACATCACCAGGTTGAGAGGTGGTGACCTCGATCCTTGTTGATTCAAGCATCTCACAACTACCTCGCTGTCCATCACCAACCTTATGTGGATCGAGTGACGCGGGGAAACTTTCTTTAAGGTAAGGAGCACTGCCATAGCTTCTAGAAAGTTTATGTGAAAGGTCTTGAATAGCTTGGACCAAGTCCCCTGGACTTTTTTCCGATGAGAGTGACCTCCCCATCCCTCCTTCGAGGCGTCTGAGTGAATCGTCACCGACGGGGGAGGTGGCTGAAGAAGAACCGACTTCTTTAGATGTCTGGCTTGGGACCAAGGCCTGAGAAGAGTACGTAGCCGAAGCGGAACTGGTCTTCTCAGATCTCTTCGCACGTTTGATGCATAACTTCTCCAAACTCCGGTTGCATCCTTTAGCTGTGCTCTTAGCACTGGGTCTGTCACCGAAGCAAACTGGAGAGAGCTCAGTACCCTCTCCTGTTCGCATCTTGATATCCTTTCGGAATCTAGAAGTCTCTTGACAGAACCCCCTATCTCCTTCCTTTTCTTCGCTGGGATGGAGAAACGGTGTGAAAAAAGGTCCCAGTGGATTCCCAGCCACTGGAACTTTTGAGATGGAGAAAGTCGACACTTTTTTCTGTTGATCTTGAAACCTAGGTACACTAGGAACTGGATCACTTGACTGGAAGCTTACAAGCATTCTGTCTCGGATGCTGCCCCTACCAACCAGTCGTCCAGGTAGGCTACTACCTGAATTCCCTTTAGGCGTAATTGTTTGAGAGCTACGCTCGCAAGCTTCGTCAAAATCCTTGGGGCATTGATTAGCCCGAATGGCATGGCTCTGAAGGCGTATAGTCTTCGTTGTAGCCTGAACCCTAGGTAGGGGGAGAGTCGACGGTTGATTGGAATGTGCCCATAGGCGTCTGACAAGTCTATAGAGACGGAATATGCCCTCTTGTGCAGTAAGGTCCTTATGCGTTGCAGTGTTAGCATCTTGAATTTGCAATACACTATGAACTTGTTGAGTGGCGACAAGTCCAGAATGACTCTGAGCTTTTCCGAGTCTTTCTTGGGAACACAAAACAGCCTCCCTTGGAATTTGATGGAATTCACCTTTCGGATCACAGTTTTCTCCAACAGTTCTTGAACGTACTCCTCCAGAACGGGGGTGGAGTGTTGGAAAACCCGAAGGCCCGGGGGTGGAGTGCTGTACCAGCTCCAGCCCAGTCCATTCTTGAGTAGGCTGTGGGCCCAGGGATCGAAGGTCCACCGATCCCGAAATTTCAGAGGTCTCCCTCCTACCGGTATCATCCCACTTGGACTGCCGTCCCGAGGTCTCGCCTCCCTGACCACGACCACCCCTGAATCCCCTTCCCCTTGAGGGGCACCCAGACGAGCCTCTGGCTGCCCCTCTAGGCTTTGCTCGAAAGGAAGTAGACTGCCCTTCGAACGATGGGGTGAATGCCGTGGACTGTGTCGACACGGCCTGGGGTACCCACTGAAAAGTGGTCGGGGTTTGTGCCACGATCTGGGGCACTGGAGGCAATGGCAATTGCAGTTGCTGTCTAACAGGCTTGGCTGGCCGAGACGGTAGCCTAGTCCTCATAGTCTTCCTCTTTGGTTGAGGACCCTCATCCGGGGAAGACTTTCTTTTGATAGCCAGGCCCCACTTCTGGAGAAGGTTTCTATTCTCCAAGGCGGCCTTATCAACTACTTCTTTGACCAAATCGGTAGGGAAAAGGTCTTCGCCCTAAATGTTGGAGGAATTTAGTTTCCTTGGCTCCTGCCTCACCGTAGCCGAGGTGAACACGAACTCCCTACAAGCTCTCCTCGCCTTGACGAAGCCATAAAGGTCCTTCGTCACTGTGGCCAGATGAGTCTTGGCTACCACCATGAACATTTCATGGACCTTGGGGTCACTTGCCATCGTCTCAAGAGTAGTCTGAAGAGATATTGAGGCAGCCAGTCTTTCTTTTGTCTCGAACTCTCTCTGCAAGAGAAAGTCAGACAGCTTAGGGAGGTCCTCGCCGAACTGACGTCCGGCGATATCAGCCTCCAACTTCCAACTGAGAACGTAAGATGGACGTCCTTCCAGTCTTTGTGGTCCATAGGTAGGGCAAGCGATAAGGGTTTACACACCTCCAAGGAGGGGCAAGGCTTGTCGGCCTCGACTGCTTTTAGTACAGCCGCAAACCCATTCTGTAAAAAGGGGAAGGCTCTAGCAGGAGAGGACACAAAGGAAGGGAGCTTCTTGCTCAATGCAGCTGCCTTTGAGTTAGAGAAGCCCCTCTCTTTCAACGAGGATGAAAGCAGAGCTTGAGCCTTAGTATGGTCCATCACTATGACCTCCTTCGGCTCTGTCTCCTCCTTTGAAGCTGGTTCCTTCCTCAGCCAGACACATGGTTTAGCATCTGAGCACAAGGGAAGGTCTTGCACATTGAACCTCTTCTGGGGCCCATGTGATTCTGCAAGGCTCTGCATCCGCAGTTCCATTGCAGCCGCCTTCTCCTGATTCTCCTTCTGCATCTGTTGGATCATTCCAACAATGGAGGAGAGGGCCTGTCCCAGCTCTACTGGGAGACCGGCTGATGTTGAGGGAATAGGCTCCGGGATCTGAACCGGAGTAGCCGACACCTCGTCGACCTCTTCCTCTACAACGTCTGGGGCTTGAACTTCACCCTGGGCTTCTGCCAGGGGTCTTCCTTCAGACACTCGTCCATGACAGACATCCTGTCATCTAACTGGATGTCTTGCATAGCGACCGAGACTTCAGCATCCACCTGGATCTGAACTTGGGGGATCTCCTCTTGAGGCTGGGGAATCGCTGCATCAGCTGATGCCTTAGGGAAAAGATACGCCCTCATCATCTCACTTGGAAGATAAGGGCCAGAGGTGTTCTTTTGGAAGCCCCTTACCCAGGTACGAAGCTTCTCCCTTGCTATATCCCTTGATACCGCCGTCCTAGGGGAATCAAAGGCCTCAGTAATCAGGTTAGTGCACACAGTACATACCTGAGGGTCCCAATACTGGAGATCATCCTTAGAGACAGCGCATGCTGCGTGTCTCCTACAAAACTCATGTCCGCAGAGGTTCTTGCTGCGGACGTTGCAGAAAACACTTCCGCACTTCGGAGGGTCCTTCTGTAAAGAGAAGAAATTTCCATGAGTATCAAGTGAACTATGTATCACTGGGTATGCATAGTATAGCATAACAATTCATAAAGGAAAGACACACACTTGTGTTTCCCTCACAACCCATTGTTGCAGCCTTCCAGATAATAAAATCAAATGGTTAATCTCTTCTAGAGTAACCAATGCAAAGTTTCCAGAGGAAACAGGTGGAGCTCACACCTAAGCAATGATTTTAAAATCCTGGAAAATAGACAGGAAAGAACTCACTTTCCTATCTGTAGGGCAACAGCAAAGGACTTGTGCGAGAAAACACAAAAGTGTTAAAACACACAGTGCTGTACCAAAACCCATACTATAGTTTTCTTCTTACAGTATATGTTATACTGAAGAATACTGGTACAGTATAGGAGGTTACGTGCCGGCCGGCAAGTAAACTAGCTTTAAAGTATACTACTTAACAGCTATAAGGCGGCAGAACTCTGGTTCAAATGCATGTGCCGGCCGGCAGTGATTGCCGGCCGGCAACAGCCAATGCCGGCCGGCAATGGCTGCCGGCCGGCAACTACACAAGGTAGTACCCAGCTGCCGGCCACACTCTTGGTGACCGGCAGACAAGGGCTGACATTAGCCGGCCGGCAAAGGTACAGGACCGATGCCGGCCAGCAGCAAAAGATCCAGAGGACTACACCAGACAAATAGGATGGATGCCGGGATAAGAGTGAACACTACCTCCAAGCCCGGCAATCCGAAAGAGTGCATATAAGGAAGGGGAGAATCTAATTCAGGCTTCCTGACCAATGCCGTCTGGCTCTACAGGCAGGCATGGATGAGGGACCAAGGGAGGTCCGGGCAGCACTCAAAATATAAGACCCTTGCCGCAAGGGGCTGAGTCAATTCCACATCCTAACCTAATCTAGGTCCAGATGTAGAACGACGTACAGTACTGTAATGGCTAGGCCATTACGGAGATAGAGGGGGAAGGGACAAAAGAGGGTCCTACCAACCTTGCTTTAGTGACGGATCCCCCACAGCCAAGAAACTTATCTCAGCCTAAGGGAGATCCAAGGGGGGAGGCCAGCAATACTTGCCAGCTCCCAGAGCACCAAAGCAAGGAAGGTGTTGCTCTTCCCAGGGAAAGAAACTTATCCTCCCCCGAGAACAGCAACAAGGACTAGTCTGGTAGATCACAAAAGAAGGAATCATATCCACAGAAACCTTCGGTAGTGACCTAAGGAGGCTAAGCCACCTTTGTCTGTGTCAGGCCAGCGAGGGAGACTCTACCCCAAGCCAGACAAACACAGACTCAGACTAAAAAACTCTGTTGTTCTGTCCCTCTTTGAACCAGACTTACTGGAACAGGAAGGTACAGTAACACCCCAGTATAGTTTTATCGAAAATTAATTCGGAAAAAACCACTTAGGGATAAGCCCAAGGCTTTAACAGAGGGAAAGGGATTGCATACCTTCTCCGAAGAAAAGAAAGCAACCGGGGAGTATGAGAAAGTATACTAAGGCTCCATAAGCAACTTAGCCTAGGCACCAAGAGAATCGATTACCTAAATCACCGAA
>NC_090726.1:11956854-11961854 GCF_036898095.1 Palaemon carinicauda | reverse complement strand
TTATAAACAAGAGAATATAAAAATATTGGTTTTCTTAGCTGCTTGTAAATTTAACAGTCAAAAAAGAACAAAAGAAAAAAAAATATGGAATTAATCTTTTTTTACCTTTAATATAAAAGATCAGAATAGGTTATATATATCCTACACAGAAGAAAACTTGTGTTCATTATTCATAAGGTAACACGAAACAAAGCAGTTGTATCCACTCTGATTTGTTGTCTCTTTTTAAGTATGATTACTTTTATTTCGATCATATAATTCTAATAAAATGAACTATTAATTTGTTTATTCAAAGGCCATTCTAATGAGATTAACGGAAAAATAAAAAAAAAGAAATCTGAAGAACCATTATGTATGGCATTTATAGGCTATACAAACGCTTCTCTTTGTGTCAAAACTTCAGCGGTATTGAAAACCATTAAAAGATAAGGAATAAATCATATTATATTAGAAGACGACTTGAATATATCGATACATGAATTACAGCAATCATAAAACTCATAAAAGAAAGTGCAAAAACTCCAATTGAGAAAACATTTGGACAGAGATATGCCCATATCTCTTAAATTATCCACAACATACCTAAAAGTTTTTGAAAATTTAGATTGAGAAAATATATGAATTAACATTAATAGGGGACCACATTTATAACATATGATTTGCATATTACGTAATTGTATTTACCTAATCATTGGAAAAATTGCAAAAGATGATAAAGTATTTGAATAGAGAAAGCAGACATGTGGAACTGAAAAATTATATAAGTAAAAGTAACATAATGTTCAATGAAAATGCAGAGATAACAAATAAGGGTTGTATATGAACCTAAGGAAATCGTTATTGAGTATATGTACTAAGGACAGACAATAAGTGTATCTCCAGGACATGAGGCAGAAATGAAAATAAGAATAAGCATAGGATAGAGAGGTTTTGGTGAAGAAAGTTAGATAATGAAATGTAAAATGCTACTCTCTCTAAAACAGAAAAGTTTTTGATCAGATGTTCCTACCAGAAACTTATGAATCAGAAACTAAGAATTATACTAAACCCTTATAACACAAGCTAGTTGCAACTCAAAGAGTTATCGAAAGAATAATGATGGGTTCAATACTAAAAGACAGAAAAAGAGCATATGGATACGAGAGCCAAAAGTAGAGGATGTTCTAACATGTAAGAATAACATACGGAAATTGACAGGACATATAATGAGATTGACAGGGAAGAGATGGATATTAAGAAAAACAAAATGGGTCCCTATAGATTTGAAAAGTAGCATGGAAAGGAATAAAAGACGATTAATTGAAGAACAAACACAGTAATTTGATCTAATTTTTAAATACCTTTTTATAAAACTTAGGAGAAATATCATGTTTCATGGTATGAAATGTATTGCTAGCAAAAAAAAATTATCACATTCTGAATGGCATAATGACTCAGATTCCTCTCTCTCTCTCTCTCTCTCTCTCTCTCTCTCTCTCTCTCTCTCTCTCTCTCTCTCTCCCTTACATCGCAAAAAGTTTCACTTAAATGCCAATAGATGGCATCAGAGGGGCCTTGTCCCGACTAATATAGTAAATTATTTGAAGACCACGTGAGTCAAAATAGTTTGCTAGGAAGGTAGAGGTGAGAGAATTGGTTAGTTGGTGAATTATCTAACGATCGTTTCCTTGTTAGGAATGAATATTTTTATTAGAAAATTATGTGAATTTTTCATATGCTATCAGTAGTAACCTAAGTTTACTTATAAAAGTGTTTCGTACTTCTTATCCTCATTAAAATATGTGGATTTTCAGTCATATCCATGTACAAATGACCCTGGTAACAATCATCAGCGTAGTTAACGTTGGTGGGACGAGTTTGGGACGGAGCTGCCAAATAGAGATTCCTTGAATGGTGAATATCATTATTCATTACAGATTTCAATAATTGAGGGAGTAATAGTTATATGCCGAAAGATACATGACTATAGTGTACTTTGATGTTCTCATAATCAGCGTTATCAACAACACAAATCGGATAATAGAAAAGAAAATAGTCAAGTTTTTTGGTCTTCAACAACGCCTGACTGTATTGCGTCATCCACCTGCGAATTTGTGTATGTTAATAAGGGCGTTCCAGACTGTAAATAAATTATAAAATAGACCTTATCATCTATACCTTAGTGAATGTATGCATGTCATTAAAGATGTTTCTTAGGTCAATATCACTATTTTCTTCTATTTTCTTGGTTCCATATACGATAAACGAGTCCAATAAGTATATATATATATATATATATATATATATATATATATATATATATATATATATATATATATATATATATATATATATATGTGTGTGTGTATATGTATATATATGTATGTATATATATATATATATATATATATATATATATATATATATACATGTATGTATATATATATACATGTATGTATATATAAATAGATATGTATATATATATATATATATATATAGAGAGAGAGAGAGAGAGAGAGAGAGAGAGAGAGAGAGAGAGAGAGAGAGAGAGAGAGAGAGAGAGAGAGAGAGAGAGAGAGAGAGAGAGAGAGAGAGGCCACCTCCAAGACAGGGATGCTGATGATCTCTGCAAATGTATCACAAGAGATGGATTATACATATAGCAAGAAGAGCCAATGTTTATTTATATAGTTGAGGTTTGGACGTTGCATGACGCTATTAAATATATATGACAATTATTTGTGGTGGGCATAGAGTTGAAGATGATAGTTTGGAGATCATACATGATTATAATGTCTCAGGAATTAATGAGAATATAAATGGATTTCTTTATACATAGATAATTATTTCAAATGAAGTGTTTCTTCCGTAACGATATCAAAGTCAGTATGAATCATTTCCAATAAATCAAGAGGAAAGGTTTCCTTTTTTTTTTTACATTTTCGATTTGGTAGAAAGGTTACCAAAGGATTTGGTTAATGGATGTCAAAAACGGTTAATCGAGATTTTTTTTTCAAATATTAAAAACGTTTTCGAAATAAATTGCAAATACCCTTATGATCGATAGCAATTATAAAAAAAGTTATGCTACTATAAATAGTCAAATGTTTTTCTTTATTTCTGTCAGTCAAAGGTTCGAGTCCTCAACCGAGATGATATATTCATCGTTAAAAAATTTCCATAAGTGTTTGAGATCCCAAGGCAGAGCGAATTCGGTATCAAGTGGTATTTGTAACTTATTTGAAAAATTATATATATATATATATATATATATATATATATATATATATATATATATATATATATGTATATATATATATATATATATATATATATATATATATGTATATATATATATATATATATATATATATATATATATATATATATATATATATATATATATATATATATATGTATATATATATATATATATATATATATATATATATATATATATATATATATATATATGTATATATATATATATATATATATATATATATATATATATATATATATATATATATGTATATATATATATATATATATATATATATATGTATATATATATATATATATATATATATATATATGTTCATATATATATATATATATTGAATATGCATCAATAACACGCGTTAATTTGATGAATGTAAATATACACAACAAATTGTACCTTTGGAAATGTATATCCACTGGAAATTCATTTATGACAAATGCTTCTGGCTTGCCAAGGATTTGAACCTATGCCCTGAGCCGAAACGAAGCCTACATAGAAGATTTTACCAAGGAAGCTATCAAGTGAGATATAAGTTCATTTCAAGTCCACTCTACATATACCTGTCGAATACAGGAATCTGTTCTTACACTTTAAATCATCCCATGAGAACCACCAACGTCAAAGCCTTTTCAAACTTTGTAAGGGTGCCCCCCACCCTCCACCCCTCACCCCCACCGAAAAATGCTCCTATGCCCCTGCCTTCTGGTGCTGTCAAAACTGAGAAAAGCAATCGATCAAGACTTCAGATATCGTCCAAGACTATCTAACAAAAAATTTAAAGAACCTAGCTTCAATTATACCCTCAGTCTTACCTTCTATTAATAACAAACATTAAACGTATTAACCCATCTCTCTCTCTCTCTCTCTCTCTCTCTCTCTCTCTCTCTCTCTCTCTCTCTCTCTCTCTCTCTCTCTCTCTCCAATAGCTTCATTTCCAATCTTGCCCTGTCATAAGTTTAGGTTTACCTAATTCTGAATATGACACATAGTAATCTCCATCCAATTTCTTCGTTGGAGATCAGGAGCGCTTAGAGACCTGTCTAGGCCCTCGGGTAGGTGTAGTTTCATTCCTTTCTGAGAAGTTACAAAAGATTACAAATACGATCCTCCACTAAACATATAAAAATATGTCGGTGTATGTGTGCATGTGTGTATTTGCTTATATGAGCTCAAGTGCAACAATAATGAATGTTTGCATTTAAAATTTCACTGAAAATAATGTGCAGTCTATTGTAAAGTTTGACAGTTTGTTTATTTGTAGTATACACACATATCATTCTTCCTCTCCTGCATAAAGGGAAACAAAAACATTTCCTTTCCAGCTTTTGCTTTGTTTTGCTGAGCATACCGATGCAATTTGCATTTTGGTATCGTAGCCAGGGGATGTTTTGATCACTAGGAAATGATCATTAATTCTAATTCAGCAAATAAAATATCCCGACTTCCTTTGTAATGAAATTTTTCGTCGTGGTGGGAGAAGAATAGAACATTTATGAAAAGGGCTTTCATTATATGATCCCCCAAAAACTTTTCAGAATGATACAGTTCCTTTTTACTAAAATACCCTATTCATCACTCCCATCTTTCTTCTGGTCTTCTGAAAAAAAGGCTTTGTTCATCCAATAAAAAAGAAAGAAAAAAAAAACATGAATCCTTCTGGTATTCGTTCTTGTAGGACCCAAACAAAGTTCTGGCTAAAAGGAAGCTGACGTTTTGGAGACCAAAGTTGATTTATCTC
>NC_090726.1:11939354-11941854 GCF_036898095.1 Palaemon carinicauda | reverse complement strand
GTCAATATGGATAAATATCAACACAACATCGTGTTCAAATAGAAATAAATTTCTACCTCATACTTGGGATCGAACGCTAGCCCCTTCTAATGAAAGGCCAGGTCGAAACCAACCATGCCACGAGAGCCCATAAAAGGAAATCTCAACCTGACACTAATCTAGATGTCCGAGGATTTACCTGGTGAGACATCAGTCTCTTTACCAGCGAGTTTTACCAGATTTCCCTTTTTATGGGCTCTCGTGGCATGGTTGGTTTCGACCTGGCCTTTCATTAGAAGGGGCTAGCGTTCGATCCCAAGTATGAGGTAGAAATTTATTTCTATTTGAACACGATGTTGTGTTGATATTTATCCATATTGACTCATTAGGGGTAATTTGAATGAATTACTACCAATTGTGTCACGTGGTGGCCCGGGGAAATCTGGTAAAACTCGCTGGTAAAGAGACTGATGTCTCACCAGGTAAATCCTCGGACATCTAGATTAGTGTCAGGTTGAGATTTCCTTTTATGGGCTCTCGTGGCATGGTTGTTTCGACCTGGCCTTTCATTAGAAGGGGCTAGCGTTCGATCCCAGTATGAGGTAGAAATTTATTTCTATTTGAACACGATGTTGTGTTGATATTTATCCATATTGACTCATTAGGGGTAATTTGAATGAATTACTAACCAATTGTGTCACGTGGTGGCCCGGGGAAATCTGGTAAAACTCGCTGGTAAAGAGACTGATGTCTCACCAGGTAAATCCTCGGACATCTAGATTAGTGTCAGGTTGAGATTTCCTTTTATGGGCTCTCGTGGCATGGTTGGTTTCGACCTGGCCTTTCATTAGAAGGGGCTAGCGTTCGATCCCAAGTATGAGGTAGAAATTTATTTCTATTTGAACACGATGTTGTGTTGATATTTATCCATATTGACTCATTAGGGGTAATTTGAATGAATTACTACCAATTGTGTCACGTGGTGGCCCGGGGAAATCTGGTAAAACTCGCTGGTAAAGAGACTGATGTCTCACCAGGTAAATCCTCGGACATCTAGATTAGTGTCAGGTTGAGATTTCCTTTTATGGGCTCTCGTGGCATGGTTGGTTTCGACCTGGCCTTTCATTAGAAGGGGCTAGCGTTCGATCCCAAGTATGAGGTAGAAATTTATTTCTATTTGAACACGATGTTGTGTTGATATTTATCCATATTGACTCATTAGGGGTAATTTGAATGAATTACTACCAATTGTGTCACGTGGTGGCCCGGGGAAATCTGGTAAAACTCGCTGGTAAAGAGACTGATGTCTCACCAGGTAAATCCTCGGACATCTAGATTAGTGTCAGGTTGAGATTTCCTTTTATGGGCTCTCGTGGCATGGTTGGTTTCGACCTGGCCTTTCATTAGAAGGGGCTAGCGTTCGATCCCAAGTATGAGGTAGAAATTTATTTCTATTTGAACACGATGTTGTGTTGATATTTATCCATATTGACTCATTAGGGGTAATTTGAATGAATTACTACCAATTGTGTCACGTGGTGGCCCGGGGAAATCTGGTAAAACTCGCTGGTAAAGAGACTGATGTCTCACCAGGTAAATCCTCGGACATCTAGATTAGTGTCAGGTTGAGATTTCCTTTTATGGGCTCTCGTGGCATGGTTGGTTTCGACCTGGCCTTTCATTAGAAGGGGCTAGCGTTCGATCCCAAGTATGAGGTAGAAATTTATTTCTATATAAATATATATATATATATAAATATATATATAGATATATATATATATATATATATATATATATATATATATATAAATATATATATAGATATATATATATATATATATATATATATATATAAATATATATATAGATATATATATATATATATATATATAAATATATATATATATATATAAATATAGATATATAGATATATATATATATATATATATATATATATATATAAATATATATATATATATATATATATATATATAATATATATATATAAATATATATATAGATATATATATATATATATAAATATATATATATATATATATCTATATATCTATATATCTATATATCTATATATATATATATATATATATATATATATATATATATAGATATATATATATAAATTTCTTTTTTCACCAAGTGGATGAATGCAATGAACATTTAAAGAACTATCAAGGAATAATATCAAAATATTTATATTTTTGTCATTTCAGCATACGGTAATGTGTTTTAAGATAAAATGACTATATTTATATATACAAAAAGAAAAAAAAAATTCTCGACCTTTGTTAAATTTAATGGAACATCATTAGTTTCTACAATACATAAAAAATACATTGCAGCTTTAACACGTAGCTATAACATGTTTATTGTTTTTGTAAATAAAAGATTTTTTTTCTTATATCAATATTCGAATTCAATTTCTTGATTAAGGTTATATTTTATACATAGAAAAACTATCAATATATAAAATCATCTTTATAAGACCTTCATTGGCATCCTG
>NC_090726.1:11916740-11938854 GCF_036898095.1 Palaemon carinicauda | reverse complement strand
GGCTTATCCCTAAGTGGTTTTTTCCGAATTTATTTTCGATAAAACTATACTAGGGTGTTACTGTACCTTCCTGTTCCTGCTGAGTCTGGTTCAAAGAGGGACAGAACAACAGAGTTTTTAGTCTGAGTCCGTGTTGTTTGGCTTGGGGCAGAGTCTCCCTCGCTGACCTAACACTTACAAAGGGAGCTGAGCTCCCTTAGGTCACTGTCGAAGGTTTCTGTAGTTATGATTCCTTCTTGTGTGATCGACCAGACTAAGTCCTGTTGCTGTTCTCGGGGAGGATAAATCTTCCCTTGGGAGTTGCAACGCCTTCCTTGCTTTGGTGCTCTGGAAGCTGGCAGGTATTATACTACTGCGCTGGCCCTTTCCCTTAGATCTCCCTTAGGCTAAGACAGAGTTCTTGGCTGCGGGTGATCTGTCACTAAAGCAAGGTTGGCAGGACCCTCTTGTCCCTTCCCCCTCTATCTCCGTAATGGCCTAGCCATTACTGTACTGTACCTTGCCGGCCGGCAGAGCTGGCCGGCAGGGGTATTACTGTACCATATGTCATTCTACTTCTGGACCTAGTATAGGTTGGGATATGGATTGACTAAGCCCATTGCCGGCCGGCAGAGACGCTGGACGGCAAGGGTCTTATGTTTTCGAGTGCTGCCCGGACCTCTCTTGGTCCCTCATCCATGCCTGCCGGCAGAGCCGGACGGCATTGGTCAAGGAAGCCTGAATTAAGTTTCTCCCCTTCCTTATATGCACTCTTTCGGTTGCCGGGCTTGGGGGGTTGTGTACACTCTTATCCCGGCATCCATTCTATTTTCTTCTAGTGCTGTACCTGTCCCGGCAGCCGGCCTATGAGGCCGGCTGCCGGCCTGTGAGGCCGGCAGCCGGGCAGGGGTAGTCTTCTGGTTCTTTTGCTGCCGGCTGGCATCGGTCTTGTACCTTTGCCGGCCGGCTTATGTCAGTCCTTGTCTGCCGGTCACCAAGAGTGTGGCCGGCAGCTGGGTACTACCTTGTGTAGTTGCTGGCCGGCAATCATTGCCGGCCAACACTGGCTGTTGCTGGCCGGCAGCTGCTGCCGCCGGCACAGGCATTTGAACCAGAGGGCTGCCGCCCTATAGCTGTTAAGTAGTATACTTTAAAGCTAATTGTGGTGTGTGCCGGCCGGCAAAGGCAGGCCGGCACACATCCTCCTATACTGTACTAGTATTCTTCTGTATAGCATATACAGTAAGAAGAAAACTATAGTAAAAGTTTAGGTACAGCACTGTATCTTCTAACACTATTGTGTTTTCTTACACAGCCCTTTGCTGTTGCCCTCAGACAGGAAGCAGAGTTCTTCCCCGTCTATTATCCAGGATTTTTAAAAATCATTGCCTAGGTGTGAGCTCCACCTGTTTCCTCTGGAAACCTTGCATTGGTTACTCTAGTAGAGATAAACCATTTTTGATTTTATTATCCGGTAGGCTGCAACAATGGGTTGTGAGGGAAACACAAGTGTGTGTCTTTCATTTATGAATTGTTATGCTATAATATGCATATCCAGTGATACATAGTTCACTTGATACTCATGGAAATTTCTTCTCTTTACAGGAGGACCCTCCGAAGTGCGGAAATGTTTTCTGCAATGTCCGCAGCAAGAACCTCTGCGGACATGAGTGTTGTAGGAGACACGCAGCATGCGCTGTCTCCAAGGATGATCTCCAGTATTGGGACCCTCAGGTATGTACTGTATGCACTAACCTGATTACTGAGGCTTTTGATTCCCTAGAACGGCGGAATCAAGGGATATAGCTAGGGAAAAGCTTCGTACTTGGGTAAGGGGCTTCAAGAAGAACACCTCTGGCCCTTATCTTCCAAGTGAGAAGATGAGGGCGTATCTTTTTCCCCAGGCATCAGCTGAGGCAGTGATTCCCCAGCCTCAAGAGGAGATCCTTCAAGATCAAGTCCAGGTGGACGAGGAAGTCGCAGATGCGATGCAAGACATCCAGTTGTGTGACAGGATGTCTGACCTGGACGATCGTTTGGAAGAAGACCTCCTGGCAGAAGGTCAGGATCAAGTTCAAACCCCGGATGTCGTAGAGGATGAGGTCGACGAGGTGTCGGCTACTCCGGTTCAGATGCCGGAGCCTATCCCCTCAACATCGGCTGGCCTCCCAGTAGAACTGGGACAGGCCCTCTCTTCGATTGTTGGAATGATCCAACAAATGCAGAAGGAGAATCAGGAGAAGGCGGCTGCAATGGAACTGCGTATGCAGTCCCTGGCAGAATCACATGGGCCCCGGAAAAGGCTCAATGTGAAAGACCTTCCCATATGCTCAGATGCTAACCCATGGAGGTATGCTGAGCACATGCCGATGACGACTGGAAAGATCGTCATTTCGGATAAGCTGGGTTCAGTTCCCCTAGAGGAGGTAGAATTCTGGCCCAGCAAGGCATCATATCCGGACTGCTAATGTCCGGCTGAGAAAAGAACCAGCTTCAAGGGAGGAGACAGAGCCGAAGGAGGTCATTGTTATGGACCACGCTAAGGCTCAAGCCCTACTTTCATCCTCGATGAAGAGAGGGGCTTCTCTAATTCGAAGGTAGCTGCATTGAGCAAGAAGCTCCCTTCGTTTGTGTCCTCTCCTGATAGAGCCTTCCCCTTTTTACAGAAAGGGTTTGCGGCTGTCCTAAAGGCAGTCGAGGCCGGCAAGCCTTGCCCCTCCCTGGAGGAGTGTAAACCCTTGTCGCTGGCTCTACCTATGGACCACAAAGACTGGAAGGATGTCCATCTAACATTCTCAGTGGGAAAGTTGGAGGCTGATATTGCCGGACGGCAATTCGGCGAGGACCTCCCCAAGCTGTCCGAATCTCTTTTACGAAGAGAGTTCGAGACAAAAGAAAGACTGGCTGCCTCAATGTCTCATCAGACTACTCTCGAGACGATGGCAAGTGACCCCAAGGTCCATGAAATGTTCATGGTAGTGGCTAAGTCTCACTTAGCCACAGTGACGAAGGACCTTTATAACTTCGTCAAGGCAAGGAGAGCTTGCAGGGAGTTCGTGTTCACCGGGGCTTCGGTGAGACACGAGCCAAGGAAGTTAATCTCCTCCAACATTTGGGGAAAAGACCTTTTCCCTACCGATGTGGTCAAAGAGGTTGTTGATAAGGCCGCCGTGGAGAATAGAAATCTTCTCCAGAAGTGGGGCCTGGCTATCAAAAGAAAATCTTCCCCGGATGAGGGTCCTCAACCAAAGAGGAAGAATATGAAGACTAGGCTACCATCTCGGCCAGCCAAGCCTTATAGACAGCAACAGCAACTGCAATTGCCTTTGCCTCCAGTGCCCCAGATGGTAGCACAAACCCCGACTGCCTTTCAGTGGGTACCCCAGGCGGTGCCAGGTCAGTCAACCACATTCGCCCCAACGTTCGAAGGACGTTTGGTCCTAGTACTTAATGCATGATTATGGTTTTTCCGAGTGTAATTAAAATTTTATTGAAGCTTTAGGCTATATTTTATACATTTAGACTGTGTGGAATATTTCCAAGATTGTATACGTGAGAGTTTCGGTGAATTAGGTAATCGATTCTCTTGGTGCCTAGGCTAATTGCTTATGGAGCCTTAGTATACTTTATCATACTCCCCGGTTGCTTTCTTTTCTTCGGAGAAGGTATGCAATCCCTTTCCCTCTGTTTAAGCCTTGGGCTTATCCCTAAGTGGTTTTTTCCGAATTTATTTTCGATAAAACTATACTAGGGTGTTACTGTACCTTCCTGTTCCTGCTGAGTCTGGTTCAAAGAGGGACAGAACAACAGAGTTTTTAGTCTGAGTCCGTGTTGTTTGGCTTGGGGCAGAGTCTCCCTCGCTGACCTAACACTTACAAAGGGAGCTGAGCTCCCTTAGGTCACTGTCGAAGGTTTCTGTAGTTATGATTCCTTCTTGTGTGATCGACCAGACTAAGTCCTGTTGCTGTTCTCGGGGAGGATAAATCTTCCCTTGGGAGTTGCAACGCCTTCCTTGCTTTGGTGCTCTGGAAGCTGGCAGGTATTATACTACTGCGCTGGCCCTTTCCCTTAGATCTCCCTTAGGCTAAGACAGAGTTCTTGGCTGCGGGTGATCTGTCACTAAAGCAAGGTTGGCAGGACCCTCTTGTCCCTTCCCCCTCTATCTCCGTAATGGCCTAGCCATTACTGTACTGTACCTTGCCGGCCGGCAGAGCTGGCCGGCAGGGGTATTACTGTACCATATGTCATTCTACTTCTGGACCTAGTATAGGTTGGGATATGGATTGACTAAGCCCATTGCCGGCCGGCAGAGACGCTGGACGGCAAGGGTCTTATGTTTTCGAGTGCTGCCCGGACCTCTCTTGGTCCCTCATCCATGCCTGCCGGCAGAGCCGGACGGCATTGGTCAAGGAAGCCTGAATTAAGTTTCTCCCCTTCCTTATATGCACTCTTTCGGTTGCCGGGCTTGGGGGGTTGTGTACACTCTTATCCCGGCATCCATTCTATTTTCTTCTAGTGCTGTACCTGTCCCGGCAGCCGGCCTATGAGGCCGGCTGCCGGCCTGTGAGGCCGGCAGCCGGGCAGGGGTAGTCTTCTGGTTCTTTTGCTGCCGGCTGGCATCGGTCTTGTACCTTTGCCGGCCGGCTTATGTCAGTCCTTGTCTGCCGGTCACCAAGAGTGTGGCCGGCAGCTGGGTACTACCTTGTGTAGTTGCTGGCCGGCAATCATTGCCGGCCAACACTGGCTGTTGCTGGCCGGCAGCTGCTGCCGCCGGCACAGGCATTTGAACCAGAGGGCTGCCGCCCTATAGCTGTTAAGTAGTATACTTTAAAGCTAATTGTGGTGTGTGCCGGCCGGCAAAGGCAGGCCGGCACACATCCTCCTATACTGTACTAGTATTCTTCTGTATAGCATATACAGTAAGAAGAAAACTATAGTAAAAGTTTAGGTACAGCACTGTATCTTCTAACACTATTGTGTTTTCTTACACAGCCCTTTGCTGTTGCCCTCAGACAGGAAGCAGAGTTCTTCCCCGTCTATTATCCAGGATTTTTAAAAATCATTGCCTAGGTGTGAGCTCCACCTGTTTCCTCTGGAAACCTTGCATTGGTTACTCTAGTAGAGATAAACCATTTTGATTTTATTATCCGGTAGGCTGCAACAATGGGTTGTGAGGGAAACACAAGTGTGTGTCTTTCATTTATGAATTGTTATGCTATAATATGCATATCCAGTGATACATAGTTCACTTGATACTCATGGAAATTTCTTCTCTTTACAGGAGGACCCTCCGAAGTGCGGAAATGTTTTCTGCAATGTCCGCAGCAAGAACCTCTGCGGACATGAGTGCTTGTAGGAGACACGCAGCATGCGCTGTCTCCAAGGATGATCTCCAGTATTGGGACCCTCAGGTATGTACTGTATGCACTAACCTGATTACTGAGGCTTTTGATTCCCCTAGAACGGCGGAATCAAGGGATATAGCTAGGGAAAAGCTTCGTACTTGGGTAAGGGGCTTCAAGAAGAACACCTCTGGCCCTTATCTTCCAAGTGAGAAGATGAGGGCGTATCTTTTTCCCCAGGCATCAGCTGAGGCAGTGATTCCCCAGCCTCAAGAGGAGATCCTTCAAGATCAAGTCCAGGTGGACGAGGAAGTCGCAGATGCGATGCAAGACATCCAGTTGTGTGACAGGATGTCTGACCTGGACGATCGTTTGGAAGAAGACCTCCTGGCAGAAGGTCAGGATCAAGTTCAAACCCCGGATGTCGTAGAGGATGAGGTCGACGAGGTGTCGGCTACTCCGGTTCAGATGCCGGAGCCTATCCCCTCAACATCGGCTGGCCTCCCAGTAGAACTGGGACAGGCCCTCTCTTCGATTGTTGGAATGATCCAACAAATGCAGAAGGAGAATCAGGAGAAGGCGGCTGCAATGGAACTGCGTATGCAGTCCCTGGCAGAATCACATGGGCCCCGGAAAAGGCTCAATGTGAAAGACCTTCCCATATGCTCAGATGCTAACCCATGGAGGTATGCTGAGCACATGCCGATGACGACTGGAAAGATCGTCATTTCGGATAAGCTGGGTTCAGTTCCCCTAGAGGAGGTAGAATTCTGGCCCAGCAAGGCATCATATCCGGACTGCTATGTCCGGCTGAGAAAAGAACCAGCTTCAAGGGAGGAGACAGAGCCGAAGGAGGTCATTGTTATGGACCACGCTAAGGCTCAAGCCCTACTTTCATCCTCGATGAAAGAGAGGGGCTTCTCTAATTCGAAGGTAGCTGCATTGAGCAAGAAGCTCCCTTCGTTTGTGTCCTCTCCTGATAGAGCCTTCCCCTTTTTACAGAAAGGGTTTGCGGCTGTCCTAAAGGCAGTCGAGGCCGGCAAGCCTTGCCCCTCCCTGGAGGAGTGTAAACCCTTGTCGCTGGCTCTACCTATGGACCACAAAGACTGGAAGGATGTCCATCTAACATTCTCAGTGGGAAAGTTGGAGGCTGATATTGCCGGACGGCAATTCGGCGAGGACCTCCCCAAGCTGTCCGAATCTCTTTTACGAAGAGAGTTCGAGACAAAAGAAAGACTGGCTGCCTCAATGTCTCATCAGACTACTCTCGAGACGATGGCAAGTGACCCCAAGGTCCATGAAATGTTCATGGTAGTGGCTAAGTCTCACTTAGCCACAGTGACGAAGGACCTTTATAACTTCGTCAAGGCAAGGAGAGCTTGCAGGGAGTTCGTGTTCACCGGGGCTTCGGTGAGACACGAGCCAAGGAAGTTAATCTCCTCCAACATTTGGGGAAAAGACCTTTTCCCTACCGATGTGGTCAAAGAGGTTGTTGATAAGGCCGCCGTGGAGAATAGAAATCTTCTCCAGAAGTGGGGCCTGGCTATCAAAAGAAAATCTTCCCCGGATGAGGGTCCTCAACCAAAGAGGAAGAATATGAAGACTAGGCTACCATCTCGGCCAGCCAAGCCTTATAGACAGCAACAGCAACTGCAATTGCCTTTGCCTCCAGTGCCCCAGATGGTAGCACAAACCCCGACTGCCTTTCAGTGGGTACCCCAGGCGGTGCCAGGTCAGTCAACCACATTCGCCCCAACGTTCGAAGGACAGTCTTCTTCCTTTCGTGCAAAACCTAGAGGAGCAGCCAGAGGCTCGTCTAGGCGCCCCTCAAGGGGAAGGGGATTCAGAGGTGGTCGTGGTCAAGGAGGCAAGACCTCAGGACGGCAGTCCAAGTGAAATGATACCGGTAGGAGGGAGACTGATGAAATTTTGGGATCGCTGGACCTTCGATCCCTGGGCCCAAAGCCTACTCAAGAATGGACTGGGTTGGAGCTGGTACAGCACTCCACCCCCATGCCTTCGGTTTTTCCAACACTCCACCCCCATTTTGGAGGAGTACGTTCAAGAACTGTTGGAGAAAAATGTGATCCGAAAGGTGAAGTCCATCAAATTCCAAGGGAGGCTGTTTTGTGTTCCCAAGAAAGACTCGGAAAAGCTCAGAGTCATTCTGGACTTGTCACCACTCAACAAGTTCATAGTGAATTGCAAATTCAGGATGCTAACACTGCAACACATAAGGACCTTACTGCCCAAGAGGGCATACTCAGTCTCTATAGACTTGTCAGACGCCTATTGGCACATTCCAATCAGCCGTCGACTCTCCCCCTACCTAGGGTTCAGGCTACAACGAAAACTGTACGCCTTCAGAGCCATGCCATTCGGGCTAAACATAGCCCCAAGGATTTTCACGAAGCTTGCGAGCGCAGCTCTCAAACAATTACGCCTAAAGGGAATTCAGGTAGTAGCCTACCTGGACGACTGGCTGGTGTGGGCAGCATCCGAGACCGAATGCTTGCAAGCTTCCAGTCAGGTGATCCAGTTCCTAGAGTACCTAGGCTTCAAGATCAACAAGAAAAAGTCTCGACTTTCTCCATCCCAAAAGTTCCAGTGGCTGGGAATCCACTGGGACCTTTTGTCACACAGTTTCTCCATCCCAATGAAGAAAAGGAAGGAGATAGCGGGCTCTGTCAAGAGACTTCTAGATTCCGAAAGGATATCAAGACGCGAACAGGAGAGGGTACTAGGCTCTCTCCAGTTTGCTTCAGTGACAGACCCAGTGCTAAGAGCACAGCTAAAGGATGCAACCGGAGTTTGGAGAAGGTATGCATCAAACGCGCGAAGAGACCTGAGAAGACCAGTGCCGCCTCGGCTACGTACTCTTCTCAGACCTTGGTCCCAAGCCAGACATCTAAAGAAGTCTGTTCTTCTTCAGCCACCTCCCCCGTCGTTGACGATTCACTCAGACGCCTCAAAGGAGGGATGGGGAGGTCACTCTCATCGGAAAAAAGTCCAGGGGACTTGGTCCAAGCTATTCAGGACCTTTCATATAAACTTTCTAGAAGCTATGGCAGTGCTCCTTACCTTAAAGAAAGTCTCCCCGCGTCACTCGATCCACATAAGATTGGTGACAGACAGCGAGGTGGTTGTGAGATGCTTGAATCGACAAGGGTCGAGGTCACCACCTCTCAACCAAGTGATGTTAGCCATTTTCCGATTGGCGGAAAAGAAGAAGTGGTACCTGTCGGCAGTTCACCTTCAAGGAGTCCGCAATGTGACAGCGGACGCTCTATCCAGGTTCACACCGATAGAGTCGGAATGGTCCTTAGACGCAGGATCATTTTCCTTCATTCTGAATCAAGTCCCAGAACTGCAAATAGACCTCTTTGCGACGAAAGACAACAAGAAGTTGCCCCTGTACGTGTCCCCGTACGAGGACCCCTTAGCGGAAGCAGTGGACGCAATGTCCCTCGACTGGAACAGATGGTCCAGGATTTATCTGTTCCCTCCTCACAACCTTCTGTTGAGGGTCCTCAACAAACTGAGATCCTTCAAGGGGGTAGCGGCAATAGTGGCCCACAAGTGGGCGAACAGCATGTGGTTCCCCTTGGCGTTGGAACTACAGATGAAGTTCGTGCCGCTACCACATCCAGTTCTGACCCAGCGAGTCCAGAAGTCGACTGTCTGCGCTTCATTACAGAAAACCCAGACCCTGCAGCTCATGATTTTCTCGCCCTAGCGGTGAGAAAGCGCTTCGGGATTTCGAAAGCCAGCATAGACTTCCTAGAGGAATACAAGTGCAAATCGACTAGAAGGCAATATGAGTCATCTTGGAGAAAATGGGTGGCCTTTGTAAAGGCAAAGAATCCGCAGGAGATCTCAACAGATTTCTGCTTATCTTTCTTCATCCATCTCCATGGCCAAGGATTGGCAGCTAACACGATTTCAGTGTGTAAATCGGCTTTGATGAGACCCATTTTATTTGCCTTCCAGATCGACCTAGGTAACGAGATCTTTAATAAAGTTCCGAAAGCCTGCGCTAGGCTCAGACCTTCAGCACCTCCAAAGCCCATCTCATGGTCTTTAGACAAAGTTCTTCATTTCGCCTCCTTGTTGAGCAATGAAGAATGTGCGTTAAAGGATTTGACGCAAAAAGTTATTTTCCTATTTGCACTCGCGTCCGGGGCCAGGGTTAGTGAGATCGTAGCCCTCTCGAGAGAGGCAGGTCGTGTTCAGTTCCTGGATGGGGGGGAGCTGAACCTGTTTCCGGATCCTACGTTTTCTCGCCAAGAATGAGTTACCCACCAACAGGTGGGGTCCCTGGAGAATCTGTCCTCTGAAAGAAGATGCATCTCTATGTCCAGTAGAATGCCTAAAGGTCTATCTTCGTAGAACTTCAGACTTCAAGGGTAGTCAACTATTCAGGGGAGAAACATCAGGCTCAAATTTATCTCTGAATCAACTCAGAGCGAAAATGACATATTTTATTCGCAGAGCGGATCCTGACAGTACACCCGCAGGTCACGATCCGAGGAAAGTTGCCTCATCCCTAAATTTCTTTAATTGTATGGATTTTGAACATCTCCGTTCATACACGGGCTGGAAGTCTTCCAGGGTGTTCTTTCGCCACTATGCGAAGCAAGTAGAGGAACTTAAGAGATCTGTGGTAAGCAGTGGGTCGTGTAGTTAACCCTACTGTTTAACTCTGCGAGGAACAGTGGTCTTAATTGGGACGATTAAGTCCAGGGTGAGTGTGTAGGTACATACTGTACTACAAACTAAATGAGGGCACCAAGTGCCCATATAGACTGTTCCTTCCTTCAAAGGTGAACCTTGCATAAGTTCAGACATGTGTGCCAAGCGTTTCTAACGCTAATGTGATTGATTTGTAATACAGATTTTTTATGACTTGATACCTTGGTATCTCATTAAAGTGGTGTTTAATGGTTTTTCTTTCAGATAAACAAGTTCTGTTTACTATCATACTTATGCTTAAAGTTTTGGGTTACCCTCTTTTATATAAATATATATATTTGTTGTTAACCTGTCTGTTTATTATCTGTCAATAAACTTGTTCTTGAGAACCTTGCGTCTCTTTCACCTGTGTCAATTTATTGGTATAATTGAGCATTTTAATTCTATGTATCTTATCTGGGATAATTCTGATAGAATTGTTCTGTCTTGCAAGCTATGTTGCATTGGTTTATGTAAGTCCCCTAATGGGAGGACTCCGTCCCATAAAGGGACGAGGGCGGTTTTATTAGTTTCTTCCTATGCGGATATAAACCTTTGTTCAATACAAGTATTGTGCGGATGACTGGTCAATATATTGACGCAGTGGTTCTATACAAACTATGCTTTACTTAATATAGGGCGAGACCACTATATTAGCTTGCCTGGTATTCATACATAGATATATGTACTCTTCGAGACTTTCCAGAGTCTAGTAGGACTCTTCCCTGTAGGGGGCAGGAAGCTCTAACATAGTTTATAGTTAGTTGAAAAGATGTATAACGGTAACATCTTAGGTCTCTAGGTCTAGTCGACCGGGAATAAATATCTCTGGGGAGTACGGCACGTTCTGAGAATCCACAGATACAGTAATGCTCTGGTACACTTCCATCAGGACGACATGGCTTGAGCCCAAAAAACGGATTTTGAGCGAAGCGAAAAATCTATTTTTGGGTGAGATAGCCATGTCGTCCTGATGGACCCGCCCTTGCCTTTCTAAGAAAGGGCTGTAGGACCCCTCCCTACATACAGTATCTGTAGCACCTCGTGTACGCTACAAGGAATACAGATGGCGCCAGGATTGGCGCCAGGCACGCATACGAATCGGGGGATAGGGAAGCCTTGGGAGCGGCTCCCCTTTTTCTTTCCCGAATTCGTATCTCGTCAATCTCCCTCCTACGAGACGAATCTCTATTCAGGTCGTAGATTGCCATGTGACGTGTCTAGAATACGTCCTCTGATATGTCGCGATATCCCTTTCACGAGGGATACTCGCTCCAGGAGTTAGAATTCTGGTACCTTAAGGTAAATTCTCTGGGAATATCGCCGTAGTTGTAATATACCCTAGGAAGCTACCCTATAGGAACTTCCATCAGGACGACATGGCTATCTCACCCAAAAATAGATTTTTCGCTTCGCTCAAAATCCGTTATATATATATATATATATATATACATATATATATATATATATATATGTATATATATATATATATATATAAGGCAATCGTGAATATGAAATACTGATTCTGAGAGAGAGAGAGAGAGAGAGAGAGAGAGAGAGTTACTAGAATTTTTGATGTCTCATTGACCTTTTACTTCAACTGCAGACACTCCATTTGCTCTTGGGTAGAGCGAATTAGTTTAAACCTATAGAATTTTCATACTCTGCGATACTATTCACCACATCGTCCGCTGGAAGTCTGTTAGAGAGAGAGAGAGAGAGAGAGAGAGAGAGAGAGAGAGAGAGAGAAGAAGAAGAATGGTTGTCTTGCCCAAGCAAAAGGCAATAGAATGAATACAGCAGAAAAGAGACAAATAAACTCGAGCTTCCAAAACATCCGCTTCCCTTTGGACCAAATCCTCTTTTGTCATCAGTACTTAGCGAACTTGGCTTGCAAAGAATGCACATAATACAGGAAGAATTGCCGACTCTTTTCATATGAGGTTAGATAAAGCTTATATTTTATCAAAAAATAACTGTTTCTTTTCAGAAATTCTATATCATGTGTAATTATATCATGATCTAATAGATTAGTTCAACAAACGTTCAACTGGGCTCCATAAGGCACTAGAAGAGTTGAAAGACACTGGCCTACATGGCTAAAGACTATGAAGTGTGAAGGAGGAGAGGATGAATGGAGATGAATTGATTTAAAAGCTCAGCATAGACATGACTGGTGGAATCTAACCGAGCCCATTGCATTAATAGGCGTATCAGATGATGAGGATGATGATATCATGATCATTTGAATGTATATTTGGATATATATAATCTAAGGTTAAAATCAATACATTTCGTAAACATATAATTTAAAATTTCCAGATTTATTTCTCCTTAGAAGGATTAACCTTTTTTTGCCAGTTGTGAAACAAATATGATAAAGAGAAGGAAACCATTATTTAAAATAGATTTGTTTTATATAATCCTATAGAAAGCTCGTGATATAAATTTAAGTAACTGTAAGACAAATGATCTTTTTGTATCTCACAACTATATTTTTATCAATTTTTAAAGTAATTTACTATCTTAATTTGTTTAACTCTTTAACGGCAAGAATTTATGATTTTTTCATTTAACTAAAGACAAACTTTACTTCATATTGAGAAAAATGGCTTAAGACTTAAAAGAAAAATAACAGAATTTTTTTCTTTTGAGTGTGGATATGGCTATTAACGCCTTGCCCTGTTCCTTATCATATAAAAAGCTTTACCTTAATTGGGTTACGCTGTCAAGACATTGGTCTGCTAATAAGGAGAGTTCACAAGTCTGTCATCAGTTTTATGACCGGGTGAAAGGATATCAACTGCTTTCGTCTAATATGGACTAAGGAGAATTAAGGGTGGGGAGGGGAGGCGGAAAAAAAAAAATTGCTATTTTCAGTAAAAGAGATAGAAAGACTATTTTTTGTAAAAGAAAGCCGAAATGTAGTAATGAAAATTGATATAAAATGAAGTTAGGATAATTCTCAATTAATGCAGAGAGATAACAAATAAGGGTTATAGATGAACATCTAAAGATTGCTAGTGAATATAGGCACTTAAGACAAACAGTGTTTCCCAGGACATAAAACTGAAATAAAAAGAATGATAAGCATAGTTTGGAAAGCATTTGTTGAAGAAAATGAGGTTATGAAATGTAAAATATCACTTTCTATACAAAGAAAAGTGTTTAATTAGAAGTTCCTACCTGTATTAACTTTCAAATCAGAAACTTGGACCCATACTAAAGCCTTATAATATGAGCTAGTTACAGCTCAAAGAATTATGGAAAGAATAATAACGGAATAACACTAAGAAACAGAAAATAAAGCAACGTGGATACGAGAGCAAACTCAAATAGACGATATTCTGACATGCAAGAAAAAGAAAATGGACATAGGCAGGACAAAGATTGAGAATGGCAGATATGATATTAACATTAAGAAAAACAGAATGGATCCCTAGAAATTACAAAATTAGTAAGGGTAGGAAGACAATTGATTGAAGAAATAAGAAAATTTTCTGGTATAAACTGTCCTAGAAATATCCTAAACAGTCGTTTGTATTTGTGTGTGTTTTGTGTCTGTGAGTGAGTACAATTATATAAGTAGATTTTAAACTATAAATCTCAAATATATTTGGTAAGATCTTTGGTAAGATTAGATTAGACAATATCATGAACTATTACATTTCAAAAATTTTTATTCAATCAGTCGTATTAAGCAATGTATGTAGAGAGAAATCTTGTTCATGGTCGAACATCAGACATTCATTTAAAACTATCTCCTGAAAAGGATAAAATCTGTCAGTGTATGGCCAAAGCCTTCTAAGACCCACTTGGAAGATAACATTCAGGAGGGAGGATTGGATGTCCATAAATCATAATTTTTTTTTTCTAATGTTGTGGATGAGTTTCCAGGTTATCAGTCTTAATATTAGTTTACATTTTATAGCTTATTTGTCAGAATAATCTTTCTATTGGATGTTTTCTTTTCAATCGTAATGAATAAACTAATTGGTGAATTATAACAGTAATTCTGTTCATACAATAATAATAGAATAGTTTCTTCCATGATCTGGACTATTTTCTTTTGTTCAAAGGATTAAATGAAGTGGTCCCTTATGATAAGGGAATATAATCTGCTTAATTATAAGTTCCCTATTCTCTAAAACCATTACCTCTGTGAAATACTACTCTCTCTCTCTCTCTCTCTCTCTCTCTCTCTCTCTCTCTCTCCAAATGTTTTTCCCTTTATCATTCGCATTCATAGATTTTGATCAGCTCAATAACAGGTAGTCTCTCTCTCTCTCTCTCTCTCTCTCTCTCTCTCTCTCTTTCAATGTTTATCCCTTTATCATTCGCATTCATAGATTTTGATCAGCTTGATCACAGGTAATCTCTCTCTCTCTCTCTCTCTCTCTCTCTCTCTCTCTCTCTCTCTCTCTGAGTGAGTGTTACTGTATGCTAGTGAGTCCCATTTTGTGATCCGAGAAAATCAGATGATTTAACGCGAATGCAATATAGATTCACATTTTCGTGAATAGTTGGTGATTAGTTTGAGGTTCGAAGAGTGGGATAAAACGTCGGTGTAGGATAGTTATCTTGTGAAATATGAAAAATCTGAACAAGATGGCAGCCTCTAACACAAACAAGGCTTAGAGGGATTTTGCTGCAATCAGCAAGAGCAAGAGTAATTTCCATGAGTTGGCACAACAAGAACTAGACCGACTGGTAACAGAGGTCGCTAGTAACTCCAACCAGTGTGACAGAAAAATATTTTCAATCATATTGAAACAATATGAACCCACAAACTGGAGCAAGTGTGCGGAAAACATCATCAAAATAATAGAAGAAATTCCAAAGAAGATCTAGGTGATAAAGAGACTTATAAAGAAAGTTTACATCAATCAGCCCTTTCCATTCAAGAACAATAAAAAGTCCAATATGGTGACTGTGCTGATTGATGCGTTAGGAAAAAGAATGCCAAATAGTGCAATACATGTAAGATATTGTACAGTATTCTTAACCCGCAACAATTATTAAGGAAATGCGATGTATGCCACATTCCAACACATCCTAATTGTGCTGAAGTGCAACAAAAAGTAAGTACTAAAGACACAAATGTAATTCTGCTCAACATGCTTAGTCTGGATAGAAAATATAATTAAGTCGAGACTGAATCAGAAATTAGTTGAAGAAGAAGAAGAAGAAGAAGAAGAAGAAGAAGAAGAAGAAGAAGAAGAAGAAGAAGAAGAAGAAAATTAAAAGGATATATGTAAGGATGCAGAGGAAATCATTGAAATAACGCATGATGCCATTCAAGAGCATACTTACGTAGAAATATAATATCCTATGGAAACAAATAATAGACCCGAGAGATTCAACCTGGACCTACAGACTTTTAGGGGAGAGCAAGAATAAGTGAAAAAAGAAAAGGAAGATATAGTTTGATATTTACTGAAAAGAGGAATTGCAGATTTGGTGAAAGATGCTACTACAAGCATCCAAAGATATGCCATAATTATGAAATATATGGTAAATGTGCGTATTTAGACGGATATGCAGACGAATGCAGAGATCTCCTTCCAAAAAATATGCAAAAACCTGAAAGAAGGAAAAGGATGCAAATTCAACAAAAAAATTCGATATATGCATCCTGCAACCATGAATGAAAGGTCAGAAAACTCAGTAAACAAAAAAGAAAAATTAAAGCAAAAATTAAACAAATTAAGAAACAAAAAAACAAGCCGAGTATATACCACGCTCTGCACAAAAGGCCCAAAGATATGATGCCTTTCAACCCAAATATGCACCAATTAGAGCCCAGCTACAAAGAATGCATCTATAATGCAGGGGTGGTGCAGATATGGGGATAATTGCAGGTATACACACAAAAATAAATATGAAGGCGAAAGAGCAAATATAATAGAAAAGATGTTTTTTTTATTGGCAAAATTCCTGGAAATGAAGAAAAGAACATCATATCTGAACAGGAAGGAAGCATGCGAAAAACCATATTACCAATATTAAATAATGGGGATGAAACACAAACCATAATAGTGATGAATGCACAGGGTTTAGTCACGAGTAGCTCTAAAAGGAAAATAGAGTTCTTAGGAGAACTAACCCAAATTGAAAAAAATTATATATTAAATATAAGCAAAACATGGTATTCCCAAGAGACTGGCATTGATGATCAGATAAAGGGTTTCCAAACATATAGATCAGACAGAACAAATAGAATCCAGGGGGAACCGCAATATATGGAAGAGACATGAATCAAGGAAAAGTCTGAAAAATACAGCAACACAGAATGCGAATTGATTGCGGTAGAATTTGAATTTGAAAAACTAGTGAGTACTGTAGCTTACAGACCCCCAAATACTAAGGAATTTGAAATAATAATGGAAAAAAATAGATGATATATGTAGAAACCATAAATTTTTTAATATACTCCTATCTGGAGATTTTAACTTTCCTTTCGTTGATTGGAAAGAACGGATAGAAGAAAGTGGTTGTATATATACATATAAAAAGAAGAGCAATAGTAGCTCACAAGATAAGAGGCAATTTGAAAAGCTTCAAGATATGCTATTAGAACATAATATGCAACACATAAACCACATTCCAATAAGAAAGGAAAATGTCCTAGATCTAGTATTTGTGAATGAGGTGAATTATGTTAAAGAAATAATAGTGTATAACATGGGAATTTCAGACCACAATGTCATAGAATTAACAGTCCCATTTCAAAGCAAGTGATCGCAGAGATAATCAAAGCACATAACGTTGGGAAGGATATGGAAAATATGATTTTTATAGTAAGAATATAAAATAATCAGAAATAAATGAAGAACTGAACGAAGAATGGAAACATGTATTCGTAAGTGATATTATACAGTAAATACAGACATACTGTACAAAATACTGGAGAAAATTGTTGAAAAATATGTACCGAAAAAAACAATAAGCACCAGACATGCACACCAAAAGAGAGAAGTATCTTATTTCAGAAAATTAGAAAGTGAAAGAAAAATCTTGCATAAGAAAAAATGTATGGAAAATGGTGGAAATAGAAAGTAAGATAGAAAATGCAGAACAAAAGATTATAAAATTGAAAGAAAATGGAAAAGGGGACTTAGAAGAAACTAAACTTAAAAATATATATATATATGAAAAAAAACAAAGTACCTTACTCCTATGCAAAAAAGATGAATAAAGGGAGATTAGAAATAGGCCCTCTAAGAATTGAAGGACGGTTAACAAATAAAAAAAAAAGGAAATACGCAACATATTAGCAGAAAAATATAAGAGTGAGTTCACGCCAAGAATTGCGAATGAGAATAATGAAACAGAAATGAGAGAAGAAAATGTTGAATATCTAACGGATATAGACATTAATGAAGCAGATATTGTCAAGGCTATAAGAAAATCAAAATCGATCGGCAGCTGGACAAGATGGAGTTCCAGCGATTTATATAAAAAAAAAAAATGCACACACTATCGCGAAGCTGCTTGCAATACTGCTAAGACAAATTGTAGATATGAGCGAGATATATGTTTAACATGAATTAACTTATATAACCTCTATTTTCAAAAGTGGATCAAGACTAGAGGCAAGCAATTATAGACCTGTTAGTCTAACATCACATATTATAAAATTGTATGAGAGGGGTTATGAAAAAGAAAATAATGTATCTTTTGGTTAAAAATAATTCATTTTATATAGGTCAATACGGTTTTGTGCCCGGAAAAAGTACACAAACCCAACTGATACCACATTATAGAAACATACACAAAAATATGATAAATGAAAAAGGCACAGATGTGATATATCTAGATTTTGCAAAAGCCTTTGACAAGGTAGACCATAATATATTAGAGAAAAAAACGAGAAAGCATAATATTGTGGGAAATATAGGAAAATGGGTAAAAGAATTCCAGAAAAACAGAAAAAAGATAGTGGCTGCAAATGACGAGAAATCAGATGAAGATCAGGTAATATCTGGCGTGCCACAAGGTACAGTATTAGCTGCACTGCTGTTTTCTATTATGCTCTCAGACATAGATTGTGATGGTATAAAACTCTGTAGTGAGAAGTTTCGCCGAGGACACAAGAATAAGTAGAGAAATTACTTGTGTTGAAGATAGGAACTCACTACAAAGAGATCTAAACAAAATATATGAATGGGCAGAGATAAATAGGATGGTATTTAACTCCGATAAATTCGAATCAATAAATTATGGAAACAGAGAAGGAATGGTATATGCATACAAAGGACCTAATAACGAGACAATCACAAACAAGGAAGCAATTAAAGTCCTTGGTGTAATGTTAAATTGGAATATGTTATGCAACGATCAAATAGCAACACTGTTGGCTAAATGTAAAGCAAAAATGGAATGTTGTTCATACACTATAAAAACAAGAAAAGCTGAACACTTGATTATGCATTTACAAAACGTATGTACATAGTACACTCGAGTACTGCAATGTGATATGGTACCCACACTACCAAAAGGATATTGCACAAATAGAGAGTGTAAAAGGTCCTATACTGCTAGAGCAGAAGAAGTTAAGTACCCTGACTACTTGAAAAGTCGGCAATTTTTAAAACTTATACAGTCTAGAAAGGAGAAGAGAACGCTACATGATAATACAAGCATAAAAGCAAATAGAAGGAATTACTGAAAACATAATGGAGCTAAAATATCAGAAAGAACAAGCCGAGGTAGATTAATAGTGCCTAAAACTATACCAGGAAAACTAAGGAAGCCGCACAGGACATTAATCCACTACGCACCAGCATCGATAATGCAGTGACTATTTATGCGCTGCCAGCTCACCTAAGAAACATATCAGGAGTGAGCATAGATGTGTTTAAGAATAAGCTCGATAAATACCTAAGATGCAATCCCAGACCATCCAAGACTGGAAGATGCAAAATACACCGGAAGATGCATTAAACGAGGTGCCTCACACTGAGGGACCAGGGGGAACCCAAACATAGAAAAAAGGCTATATGGTAAGATAAGGCTTAGCTGGGGGAATGAGGTAAGATAAAGATATTATGAGCTAGTAAAACTTTCGACAACCATAACAGTATAAAGCGTTTGTTTATTTCTCCCATCCCTTTATCGAAATGCATTTTTCCCGTGTCTCTTTCTCTATTGTTTTATTCCCTCTATAATTAATTGTTTCAACATTTATGAAATATCAGCAAGAAGTCTGAATATCATGATAAAGGCTGAAAATTAGGGATATTTAATATTATTATTATTATTATTTATTATTATTATTATTATTATTATTATTATTATTATTATTATTATTATTATTATTATTATTATTAAATATAATCCATGCTATATCCTTGGCTGGTAAAACAGACTGTTACTAACTCAAGAAATGAAAATAGGAAACCAAGACATTAAATAAAAAATAAAAAAAAATAATATTATAAATAGGAGATGTTCATTTTATTCTTGTTGCTCTTTTCAAAAAATTTGATTTTTCTTTGTTTCCTTTCCTCACTGAGCTATTTTCCCTGTGGATCCCTGGGCTTAAAGTATCCTGCTTTTCCAATTAGGGTGTAGCTTAGCAAGTAATAATAATAAAAATGATAATGATAATACAATGCAGTGTTGTGCAATACGTATATCATGTACAGCCAAGTAAGATATAAATGCAATGGATGGTCTCTATTGTAAAGAATCTTATACATAAGAGCTAAATAACTGTTGAATGACGGTACCAAAGATTATTATGCAAATCAGATTAGTCAATTTAATAGACAAGTGTTTTTAAGCAAATTAAGATAGGAGTTAGTATTTGAAGACTTGAAATAAGAACAATAACCGAAAAAAGGTAGAAAAATATAAATGAAAATATTTCCCCCTGAAATATTAATATATTTTTTATCGGTATAACATTTTTTGTGCAATTGAAGAAAAATATACTGAATGTATTTATCTTATGTGAAATAACATAAACATCGCAACATGAATTCATAGGAGTTGCATATTCTTAAAGATACATTGATGATGCAACTATTTGAATATTGAAGAGCGCTTGTTCTTTGTCCTCGGCCAACTGGCAGCGATGCTTCTAGTAGTTCGTGTCCCATAATTTCTACATTCACTACTTTTAACTAGATGTCTAGTAAGAGAATTGACAAAAAACAGGTCTAGATTCAAGCAATGAGCTTGTACTATAAACCAAATCACATATTCTTCCATATGTAGTATGAAGAGTGACAGGACGAGAACACTACTATGGGTAATACCAGATGTAACATTCCTAAACTTGCCAAACCCCTGAAATGAATAAAGGCATGTTTATTGCCATTGTCCTGAGGTGGTCTATAAACAGCTGCATATGTTGATGTTATTGTTGTTGTATATACATATATACATATATATATATATATATATATACAGAGAGAGAGAGAGAGAGAGAGAGAGAGAGAGTATATATATATATATATATATATTTATATACATATATATATGTATATGTATATATATATATATATATATATATCTATATATGTATACATATATATATATATATATATATACATACATACATACAAATATATATATATATATATATATATACATACATACATACAAATATATATATATATATATATATATATTTATATATGTATATGAATTTTTAGATATTATATATACTTAATGCATATGACTACATACGAATCATTTGTATCATCACTCACCAATAAGTGTAATCAGTTTTGAATCACCATGCTGGTCATACACATATCTCAGACTGCCAACATGATTTTGATTGCTATTTTGGAATGTCCCTGAGACATTTGAATACATGGAATGCTTTCATACTAAAATTCGCAAGGGAGGGAGGGGGGGGGAGTATTTTCATACACATGCTCCCCTGACTATGTGACTATATGTATAATCACACAATTTTATAAAGTAATATAGAGATTTACATTTCTCGAGTCAAGTGATGGGTTTCACTCTGCCTAAATGTTTAATTTTTACTTCTCTGATTCATTGCTGCCTCTTCTGAACGTGTAATGGTGGAATTCCAAATCTTATATAAAATTCTCTGTTTTGCGGAAAATACTAACTCTTACTGCAATGCTGGAATGCGCCAATATTGATAGGGGTTTGGCACATTGAACTTGATTTTTGATGGAATTTTCCTCTCTATTACCATTAGTATATCGGATTACGATGACAATAAGAAGAATATGAACCAAATTCCCATCAGTTCGCCGTTGCTAAAGAAAATAACCCTTTATTTCCAGTGAAACCGGAAGAGCAAACGAGTTATACTGGAATTATATTTTGATAGGTAGGCCTATTTAAGCATAATGATCATAGCCAATATTATTCTTACCTTTTGTGAATATACATCTGGGGAACCACGTGATCAATTTCTTATATTTCTCCTAACAAAAATTCCTGATATTTTGACCATAAACAAGTTACAGGTTCCATCTATTGGGATAAAAGAGAAACAGCTATTGGATTCCTAAACTAAAGGGGAGGAAGGGTCTTAAAACAATAGTCTTTTATGTCCCTTTCTCGTAAAATAACTTTTGAAACAAACTTCAGTAGTTGTCATTCTGTTTTATTTCTCTTTCGGTTATATTTTGTCGACATATTATGTTAGATATGAAGAAATATGCGACTTTTCAAGTCATCCTGACTTTAATTTTCCCCTAAAGCAATAGTGGACTTGACAATCATAGACGACATGAATACCATAATTACCAACACAATACGTAATAATAATGCTAAAAATAACAAATAAATGGAGTGTTTAAACCAATAATAAGAGAATCCAAAGACAAATAATAGAAATCTAATATTAACAGTTGGTGAAAATAATGGCTTCATAATATTTTCTGTGATTAGGCGTTTTCCGAAGTTTCTTAGATTGGTATTTCTGACTGCTGGGTGGTCTCGAAACATTAGTGGTGTGATGACGTCACAGTTGTAAATAACGGGAGGAAATAGGAATAGTAAACACTATAACTTTTAGAATATGTTTTAAAGGTTAAAAATGTAAAATGATGTATTGTTTGATA
>NC_090726.1:11909240-11911740 GCF_036898095.1 Palaemon carinicauda | reverse complement strand
ATATTTCCATTCATCAAATTAACGAGTGTTATTGATGTATATTCAATATATATATATATATATATATATATAGATATATATATATATATATATATATACATATCTATCTATATAATTTTTCAAATAAGTTACAAATACCCCTTGATACCGAATTCGCTCTGCCTTGGGATCTCAAACGCTTATGGAAATTTTTAACGATAAATATATCATCCCGGCCAAGGACTCGAACTATGACCGACAGAAATAAAGATAAACATTTGACTATTGATAGCAGCATAATTATTTTTCAATTGCTATCGATCATAAGAGTATTTGCAATTTATTTCGAAAACGTTTTTAATCTTAAAAAAGAAAAAATCTCAATTAACCTTTGGTAACCTTTCCACCAAATCGAAAATGTAAAAAAAAAGGAAATCTTTCCTCTTGATTTATTGGAAATGATTCACACTGACTTTGATATCGTTATGGAAGAAACCCTTCATTTGAAATAATCATCTATGCATAAGGAAATCTATTTATATTCTCATTAATTCCTGAGACATTATAATCATGTATGATCTCCAAACTATCATCTACAACTCTATGCCCACCACCGAATTCCTCAAAATTATCACGATCACTATTCGTACTAATAAAAATAAATGTTGACAAACAATGTCATATATCTTTAATAGCATCATGCAACGTCCAAACCTCATCTATATATATAAACATTGGCTCTTCTTGCTATATGTATAATCCGTCTCTTGTGATTCATTTGCAGAGATCATCAGCATCCCTGTCTTGGATGTGGCCGCTCTCTCTCTCTCTCTCTCTCTCTCTCTCTGTATATATATATATATATATATATTTATATATATACATATATATGTATATATATATATATATATATATCTATATATATATATATATGTATGTATATATATATATATATATACATGCATATATATATATATATATACTTATTGGACTCGTTTATCGTATATGGAACCAAGAAAATAAAAGAAAATAGTGATTTTGACCCAAGAAACATCTTTACTGACATGCAGACATTCACTAAGGTATAGATGATAAGGTCTATTTTATAATTTATTTACAGTCTGGAACACCCTTATTAACAAACACAAATTCGCAGGTGGATGACGCAATACAGTCAGGCGTTGTGTAGACCAAAAAATTTGACTATTTTCTTTTCTATTATCCGATTTGTGTATGTTGATAACGCTGATTATGAGAACATCAAAGTACACTATAGTCATGTATCTTCTGGCATATAACTATTACTCCCTCAATGATTTAAATCTGTAATGAATAATGATATTCGCCATTCAAGGAATCTCTATTTGGCAGTGCCGTCCCAAACTCGTCCCACCAACGTTAACTACGCTGATGATTGTTACCAGGGTCATTTATACATGGATATGACTGAAAATCCACGTATTCTAATGAGGATAAGAAGTACTAAACACTTTTATAAGTAAACTTAGTCTGCTACCGATAGCATATGAGAAATTCACATAATTTTCTGATAAAAATATTCATTCCTAACAAGGAAACGATCGTTAGATAATTCACTAACTAACCAATACTCTCACCTCTTCTTTCTAGCAAACTTCTAGGACCCACGTGGTCTTCAAATAATTTACTATATTAGTTGGGACAAGGCCCCTCTGATGCCATCTATTGGCATTTAAGTGAAACTTTTTGCGATATAAGGGAGAGAGAGAGAGAGAGTGAGAGAGAGAGAGAGAGAGAGAGAGAGAGAGAGATGAATCTGAGTCATTATGCCACAGAATGTGATATTTTTTTTTATTTTACTGAGATTATGCTAGTAATACATTTCATACCATGGAACATGATATTTCTCTTAAGTTTTATAAAAAGGTATTTAAAAATTAGATCAAATTACTGTGTTTGTTCGTCTATTAATCGTCTTTTATTCCTTCCCATGCTACTTTTTGAATCTATAGGGACCCATTTTTTTTTTCTTAATATCCATCTCTTCCCTGTCAATCTCATTATATGTCCTGCCAATTTCCGTATTTTTTTTTCTTACATGTTAAAACATCCTCTACTTTTGGCTCTCGTATCCATATGCTCTTTTCCTGTCAATTAGTATTGAACCCATCATTATTCTTTCGATAACTCTTTGAGTTGTAACTAGCTTGTGTTATAAGGGTTTATTATAATTCTTAGTTTCTGATTCATAAGTTTCTGGTAGGAACATCTGATCAAATACTTTTCTGTTTTAGAGAGAGTGGCATTTTACATTTCATTATCTAACTTTCTTCACCAAAACCTCTCCATCCTATGCTTATTCTTCTTTTCATTTCTGTCTCCTGGAGATATACTTATTGTCTGTCCTTAGTACATATACTCAATAACGATTTCCTTAGGTTCATATACAACCCTTATTTGTTATCTCTGCATTTTCATTGAACATTATGTTACTTTTACTTATATCATTTTTCAGTTCCACATGTCTGCTTTCTCTATTCAA
>NC_090726.1:11875620-11880620 GCF_036898095.1 Palaemon carinicauda | reverse complement strand
ATAGAGCAAAATATACCTCAACAAGGGAAGAAATGATTTTTCTAATTTCATATAAGAAAAATAGGCCAAGTAAAGAGATGTAAATAGTACCAATCCATAGAAATGTTTTAGGTCATTATCCCGAATTAATTGAGGATCATAATGAGGTTAAAAGGACCTTATTACATCTAATCAACCCTATACAAAGTTCACTAATAACCTTGGGTTAATAACACGAGTCTCCTCCAACTTACATAAGTGTTATTGGCTGCAAGAGTGAATAGCTAGATAGGGTAGGCAATTACGTTTATAGTACTCAAAGGGGACAGCAGTGCACCCAGCCTTTAAATCTCAATATAACTGTTATTATATATATGCATATATATATATATATATATATATATATATATATATATATATATATATATATATATATATATATATATGTGTGTACATATATTTTTTTGTATATATATATATATATATATATATATATATATATATATATATATATATATATATATAGATATGTATATATATATATATACAGTACCCTCTCCTGTTCGCGTCTTGATATCCTTTCGGAATCTAGAAGTCTCTTGACAGAACCCGCTATCTCCTTCCTTTTCTTCGCCGGGATGGAGAAACAGTGTGACAAAAGGTCCCAGTGGATTCCCAGCCACTGGAACTTTTGAGATGGAGAAAGTCGAGACTTTTTCTGTTGATCTTGAAGCCTAGGTACTCTAGGAACTGGATCACTTGACTGGAAGCTTGCAAGCATTCTGTCTCGGATGCTGCCCACACCAACCAGTCGTCCAGGTAGGCTACTACCTGAATTCCCTTTAGGCGTAATTGTTTGAGAGCTACGCTCGCAAGCTTCGTAAAAATCCTTGGGGCTATGTTTAGCCCGAATGGCATGGCTCCGAAGGCGTATAGTCTTCGTTGTAGCCTGAACCCTAGGTAGGGGGAAAGTCGATGGCTAATTTGAATGTGCCAATAGGCGTCTGACAAGTCTATAGAGACGGAATATGCCCTCTTGGGCAGTAAGGTCCTTATGTGTTTGCAGTGTTAGCATTTTGAATTTGCAATTCACTATGAACTTGTTGAGTGGCGACAAGTCCAGAATGACTCTGAGCTTTTCCGAGTCTTTCTTGGGAACACAAAACAGCCTCCCTTGGAATTTGATGGACTTCACCTTTCGGATCACATTTTTCTCCAACAGTTCTTGAACGTACTCCTCCAGAACGGGGGTGGAGTGTTGGAAAAACGGAGGGCACGGGGGTGGAGTGCTGTACCAGCTCCAGCCCAGTCCATTCTTGAGTAGGCTGTGGGCCCAGGGATCGAAGGTCCATCGAGGTCTTGCCTCCCTGACCACGACCACCCCTGAATCCCCTTCCCCTTGAGGGGCGCCTAGACGAGCCTCTGGCTGCTCCTCTAGGCTTTGCTCGAAAGGAAGAAGACTGCCCTTCGAACGTTGGGGTGAATGCCGTGGACTGTGTCGACACAGCCTGGGGGTACCCACTGAAAAGTGGTCGGGGTTTGTGCCACCATCTGGGGCACTGGAGGCAATGGCAATTGCAGTTGCTGTTGCTGTCTAAAAGGCTTGGCTGGCCGAGACGGTAGCCTAGTCATCATAGTCTTCCTCTTTGGTTGAGGACCCTCATCCGGGGAAGACTTTCTTTTGATAGCCAGGCCCCACTACTGGAGAAGGCTTCTATTCTCCAAGGCGGCCTTATCAACAACTTCCTTGACCAAATCGGTAGGGAAAAGGTCTATTCCCCAAAATGTTGGAGGAGATTAGTTTCCTTGGCTCGTGCCTCACCGTAAACGAGGTGAACACGAACTCCCTACAAGCTCTCCTCGCCTTGACGAAGCCATAAAGGTCCTTCGTCACTGTGGCCAGATGAGTCTTGGCTACCACCATGAACATTTCATGGACCTTGGGGTCACTTGCCATCGTCTCAAGAGTAGTCTGAAGAGACATTGAGGCAGCCAGTCTTTCTTTTGTCTCGAACTCTCTTCGCAAAAGAAAGTCAGACAGCTTAGGGAGGTCCTCGCCGAACTGACGTCCGGCAATATCAGCCTCCAACTTTCCAACTGAGAACGTAAGATGGACGTCCTTCCAGTCTTTGTGGTCTATAGGCAGGGCCAGCGACAAGGGTTTACACTCCTCCAGGGAGGGGCAAGGCTTGCCGGCCTCAACTGCTTTTAGTACAGCCGCAAACCCTTTCTGTAAAAAGGGAAAGGCTCTAGCAGGAGAGGACACAAAGGAAGGGAGCTTCTTGCTCAATGCAGCTACCTTTGAGTTAGAGAAGCCCCTCTCTTTCATCGAGGATGAAAGTAGAGCTTGAGCCTTAGCATGGTCCATCACTATGACCTCCTTCGGCTCTGTCTCCTCCTTTGAAGCTGGTTCCTTCCTCAGCCGGACATAACAGTCCGGATATGATGCCTTGCTGGGCCAGAATTCCACCTCCTCTAGGGGAACTGAGCCCAGCTTATCCGAGATGACGATCTTTCCAGTCGTCATCGGCATGTGCTCAGCATACCTCCATGGGTTAGCATCTGAGCACAAGGGAAGGTCTTTCACATTGAGCCTTTTCTGGGGCCCATGTGATTCTGCAAGGCACTGCATCCGCAGTTCCATTGCAGCCGCCTTCTCCTGATTCTCCTTCTGCATTTGTTGGATCATTCCAACAATAGAAGAGGGGGCCTGTCCCAGCTCTAAAGGGAGACCGGCCGATGTTGAGGGAATAGGCTTCGGAATCTGAACCGGAGTAGCCGACACCTCGTCGACCTCTTCCTCTACAACGTCTGGGGCTTGAACTTCATCCTGGGCTTCTGCCAGGAGGTCTTCCTCCAGACGCTTGTCCACGTCAGACATCCTGTCATCTAACTGGATGTCTTGCATCGCGACCGCGACTTCAGCATCCACCTGGATCTGAACTTGGGGGATCTCCTCTTGAGGCTGGGGAATAACTGCATCAGCTGATGCCTTAGGGAAAAGATACGCCCTCATCTTCTCACTTGGAAGATAAGGTCCAGAGGTGTTCTTTTGGAAGCCCCTTACCCAGGTACGAAGCTTCTCCCTTGCTATATCCCTTGATTCCGCCGTCCTAGGGGAATCAAAGGCCTCAGTAATCAGGTTAGTGCACACAGTACATACCAGAGGGTCTCAATACCGGAGATCATCCTTGGAGACAGCACATGCTGCGTGTCTCCTACAAAACTCATGTCCGCAGAGGTTCTTGCTGCGGACGTTGCAGAAAACACTTCCGCACTTCGGAGGGTCCTCCTGTAAAGAGAAGAAATTTCCATGAGTATCAAGTGAACTATGTATCACTGGATATGCACAGTATAGCATAACAATTCAGAAAGGAAAGACACACTTGAGTTTCCCTCACAACCCATTGTTGCAGCCTTCCAGATAATAAAATCGAATGGTTAATCTCTTCTAGAAAAACCAATGCAAAGTTTCCAGAGGAAACAGGTGGAGCTCACACCTAAGCAATGATTTTAAAATCCTGGATAATAGACAGGAAAGAACTCACTTTCCTATCTGTAGGGCAACAGCAAAGGGCTGTGCAAGAAAACACAAAAGTGTTAGAACACACAGTGCTGTACCAAATCCACACTATAGTTTTCTTCTTACAATATAAGTTATACTGAAGAATACTGGTACAGTATAGGAGGTTATGTGCCGGCCGGCACTCGCCAGCCGGCACACACCATAACTAGCTTTAAAGTATACTACTTAACAGCTAAAAGGCGGCAGAACGCTGGTTCAAATGCATGTGCCGGCCGGCAGTAACTGCCGGCCAGCAACAGCCAATGTCAGTCGGCAATGACTGCTGACCGACCACTACACAAGGTAGTACCCGGCTGCCGGCCACACTCTTGGCGACCGGCAGACAAGGGCTGACATTAGCCGGCCGGCAAAGGTACGGGACCAATGCCAGCCGGCAGCAAAAGAACCAGAGGACTACAACCGCCCGGCTGCTGGCCTCATAGGCCGGCAGCCGGGTCGGGTACAGCACTAGAAGAAAAACAGAATGGATGCCGGGATAAGAGTGTACACTACCTCCAAGCCCGGCAATCTGAAAGAGTGCATATAAGGAAGGGGAGAATCTAATTCAGGCTTCCTGACCAATGCCGTCTGACTCTGCAGGCAGGCATGGATGAGGGACCAAGGGAGGTCCGGGCAGCACTCAAAACAGAAGACCCTTGCCGGCCAGCAGCTCTGCCGGCCGGCCAGGGACTGAGTCAATTCCACATCCTAACCTATTCTAGGTCCAGATGTAGAATGACGTACAGAACTGTAATGGCTAGGCCATTACGGAGATAGAGGGGGAAGGGACAAAAGAGGGTCCTACCAACCTTGCTTTAGTGACGGATCACCCGCAGCCAAGAAACTCATCTTAGCCTAAGGGAGATCCAAGGGGGGAGGCCAGCAATACTTGCCAGCTCCCAGAGCACCAAAGCAAGGAAGGTGTTGCTACTCCCAGGGAAAGAAACTTATCCTCCCCCGAGAACAGCAACAAGGACTAGTCTGGTAGATCACAAAAGAAGGAATCATCTCGTACAGAAACCTTCGGTAGTGACCTAAGGAGGCTAAGTCTCCTATGTCTGTGTCAGGCCAGCGAGGGAGACTCTACCCCAAGCCAGACAAACACAGACTCAGACTAAAAAACTCTGTTGTTCTGTCCCTCTTTGAACCAGACTTACTGGAACAGGAAGGTACAGTAACACCCCAGTATAGTTTTATCGAAAATTAATTCAGATAAACCACTTAGGGATAAGCCCAAGGCTTAAACAGAGGGAAAGGGATTGCATACCTTCTCCGAAGAAAAGAAAGCAACCGGGGAGTATGAGAAAGTATACTAAGGCTCCATAAGCAACTTAGCCTAGGCACCAAGAGAATCGATTACCTAAATCACCGAAACTCACTAGTATACTATCTTGGAAATATTCAACATAATCTTAAATGTATAAAACATAGCCTAAAGCTTCAATAAAATTTTAAT
>NC_090726.1:11855652-11872620 GCF_036898095.1 Palaemon carinicauda | reverse complement strand
CAGTCTAGATTAAAGTATTTTTTCTTGAGCAAAGAGGTGGGTTTTCACTATTTTTGTATTTTAGACCGTGGGAGAAGAAGTAGGATTTCATTCAGTGAATTGGCTGGTGGGTTGAGAGCAGGGTTTAAACTTTGAACATGTGGCTATTACCTTGGTGATGACGATTTAGATTTTAAGAACGGGCTCTTGGACTAAGTCACTTTAGTCTGTGAAAGAGACATATAATGCAGACACAAAGAACGGACAGGATGATGATGAGATGACAACAACATGACGATCGTGGCAGGAGTCCGAAGTCCGACGAGGCTCCGCAAAGCAGACATAGTCGACCAAACCCGGTTCCTCTTTGGTCCTCTAGAAAATGGATCTATTCTTATTTAAATGCTTTTATATAAAATGACCTAAAATAATTCTAATATACTTATATTTGAAGCTAGTAAGACCACAATTACCCCAGAATTACCTTGAGACATCCCATTCTCAGTGCTTAGATAAACTTTAAATTGTACAGCATGTTAATGACAAGCATTACTAAAATTATAAAATGCTTTGTGTAAGATTTACTGTAGATTCTCAATTAAATTGTATTTCCTTACTAAGATTTGCATCTTCTTATGAAATTTCAGCCGGTAACTCTTGGCAACATTAAAAGATAAGATTTTCTTCATGTTTCGTTCATAATTGGTTACTTGCTTAAGTTATATCTGTGTTTCACCTATCTATCTATTGTTTTCCTCTGTTTTATTTTTCGTTTTTATATTTCTTTAAAATCCGTAAAATTACTCTGGTTTTCATGGAGATGTTATTAGACTTCCATTTTAAATGAGAATTCATGTGAAAATCATTTCACTCTAAAGCCTTCAGTCTGTTATATTTTTTATTTTATTTTTGTCTCTTTTGAGCTAATGCAGGCAAGGTGATTTGTCATCACAACTTTTATATACATCATAAATGACGGATGACAGATTAGAGGCGCAATTGACAGGTATAATGTATGGAAACAGAAAGGCCTCGGCTCCATAAGACACCTGTGAATAGGATATTGGGTGTGAACAATGCATACCTACAAATGTGTTGTACATATAGGTCAACATAATTCAATGAAAAGAGACTCGAAGTTCATAAGAGTACAGCTACAAAGCTGATAGTTTTCAGAATGATCCACTGTCATTAGATTGGATCATTCAGTATTATATGTATCTTGAATATCACATTAACAAGTATATTTCACATATTGATCTTAAAAAAATAATGTGAACTCGCTTTGTTTACAGGTAACTGGTAATCAAATTTCCTGGTTTCCACCTGGTAAAACAATTGGTAAAATACCCTTAATAGTTTTGAAAAGCTATTGGAAGAAACTTCAGTTAATCAATTCATTTGGAGGGAGTGTAGTTCGATAGAAATATATATATATATATATATATATATATATATATATATATATATATATATATATATATATACATATATATATATATATATATATATATATATATATATATATATATATATATATATATATATATATATATATATATATATATATATTTTTATTCAGTTCATGATTTTGTTTGGTGTTCTGTTAAAAACCTGAAAGGTAAATTTGTTTCTATTTGTCATACCATATACAATATATATATATATATATATATATATATATATATATATATTATATATATATATATATATATATATATATATATATATATATATATAAGCTTTTAGTATATAGAATGTATTTCCAAAAAGATACACTATCCATCATTGTTTCAAAAAACCTTTCCATCCTCGAAAAACCAGAGTTTATAATAGCTCTAAAACATGAACCTATCAATTCATCACCCTCTAGGATTTGCATATCCCTGTGTTTTCTTAACCATTAACAAAATTCATTATCCTATCTTTATGCAATCAAGCTGGCTCGATCCAGTGCCAAATCTCCCCTTCTTAATCCCAGAATCTATTGCCTCGTGTTATTCCTATCTCGTCCATCAAGACTTTTAAAAGCTAAGGGTTTTATTTCCTCTTTACCATTCTGTTCTGTCATATCAGACAAATGTATTCACAATTTCTGGATAAGCCACCAGGAGAGAGGCAATCCTTTAATGGCCGTTTGGGTTCACTAGCCTGAACGTCAGTTGGATGTTTTGATTTTATGCAGCTAAAGGAAAACTTGCCACCGGGAGATTTTACTTTGATTGGTCACAGTAAACCAACAAAGTATGGGTGGCCCTAAATATTACAGCTTTGCAGATCATGGCAACACACAAACCTTTTCATTGCATTAAAGTATGCCCACTCAGAAAGATAAATAAATAAATAAATGAATATATATATATATATATATATATATATATATATATATATATATATATATATATACTCCTATATATTTGTATGTATAAAAAAAGAGTGTTTTTTTTCATGACTTGAGCTAAATTTTACTAAAATAATATGTTATCAGGAATCTATATTGCCAAATGAAATATGATTTTTTTCTTTTTTAACATGGATGTAAAAGTATTAACCGATGGAACGAATATCTTATGTTTACGTTTAAACTATTTACAAATTTGCCAAACCAAAATAACACCGATAGAATTATGTTTTACCTGCGAGCCACTTCATCATAAAACTACTAAACTATAACTTATAAAGTAAAAATAATGTGGTCCATTCAAGCAGAGGTAAACGCTGGAGATCAAAACTGTTTTTCCTGGAAAACGTAAGTGGTACAAAGTGGTCCAAAGTTCTTATGTATCAGAGAAATTCGGAGAGGAGAGAGAGAGAGAGAGAGAGAGAGAGAGAGAGAGGAGAGAGAGAGAGAGAGAGAGGAGAGAGAGAGCTTTTCGATATATTTCATACACCGGACAGTAATTTCTAGAGGATTCAAAACTTTGAATACCATTAATACTGGAGAAGTTTTATTGGTATATATACATATATATATATATATATATATATATATATATATATATATATATATATATATATATATTTATATACATATATACATATATATATATATATATATATATATATATATATATATATATATATATACATACTGTATATATATATACATATATATATATATATATATATATATATATATATATATATATATATATATATATATATATATATATATATATATATATATATATATATATATATATACATACATACATACATACATACATATATATATATATATATATATATATATATATATATATATATATATATATTATATATATATATATATAAATTGATAGTATCCTTTGCGCTGATTTCATATCCTTATTATTACTTCTATTTCCATATATTTGAAGAGGAACAGGTATTTAAATAAATAGTTAATAGCGTTCTACATTCTAGTAATCACAGTACAAGGCACTCTTGAATATGAACTGAAATTTATGTAAAAAAGGATAATTTTTCCTTCAACTTTAGGATATTTTCATTGTGAGAATTTATATACCTTAGCAAAATTAAATCACGGTAAATATTTGTGGAATTCGTTCTCTCTCTCTCTCTCTCTCTCTCTCTCTCTCTCTCTCTCTCTCTCTCTCTCTCTCTCTCTCTCTCTCTCTGACCTATAAACTCCAGGTCTAAGGGGATAGTTAATAGATGAACTCAAAATTCTCAAAGGAATAAGAAATGTAGATTACAACAATCTATTAATGCCTATCACAAGTCAGTCCAGGGGTAATGGATACAAACAGGAATTGGAAAGATACAACACCACTCAATGTGGCAATTTCTTTACATACAAAATAGCAAATAATTGGAATAAAATTCCAATGGATGTATTAACCTCTAAGCTCAAGAGTAAGTTGGACAAGATCATAAAACTCTCTGAACTCATTGGTGAATCGCTCTACCAAGGAGCAAATGGATTCTCAGCGGATAGAATAGTCTTTGAGTCCTCAAAAATTCTTGTAACTCCTTGTAACTCTCTCTCTCTCTCTCTCTCTCTCTCTCTCTCTCTCTCTCTCTCCTCTCTCTCTCTCTCTCTCTCTCTCTCTCTCTCTCTCTCTCATACAAACACACTTACCTAAGTGTTATGGCCTTTTTATCTTATAGTACTAAGTCCCTGTTAAATTTTTTTTTTTTCAGTTTAGAAACTTTTCATATATAAGGAGCGTTTTTCTTTCCGTATAAAATTAGCTGATGTTACAATGATTGATAATTTGAAATATATAATATGATAAACCAAATTTGGATTCCAATTAAACGTAAGTTGATATCTATTAGATTTGTAGTCCCTATACAATAAGTATAAAACTAATGGTTTATAACAATTGAGCAAAATATAACTCAACAAAGGAAGAAATTATTTTTCTAATTTCAAATAAGAAAAATAGGTCAAGTAAAGTGATATAAATATATATATATATATATATATATATATATATATATATATATATATATATATATATATATAATATATATATATCTACAACGGTAAAACCTCATCGTTATCAATGTTTTTATATATCGTAACTGGCAGCTGCCGTTCGTTAACTAAACCATTTCCCTCTATTTTCTATTTCTTTCTCCGCACTACGACGGATTCCTATGCAAGAGGGAACCTAAATATTTTATTTTCGGATTCAAAATCAATGTTCATTCCTCCCCAATCAGCATAACCCCTGGCTAAGCGAACAGTGTACACATCGCTTCGTTATACACGGCGAGTCTTCACTAATGCGCAAAACATGTTTGTATCAATAGGAAAAACGAGTTTGCTATCGTTTTCGGAAATACCATATCAGTTGTAGGGACACATGTTATACTCTGAACCTACAAAAAACTTACTTGCACACAAACATACACATACACACACACACATACACATACACACACATATATATATATATATATATATATATATATATATATATATATATATATATATATATATATATATTTAAATATATATATATATATATATATATATATATATATATATATATATATATATATATATATATATATATATATATATATATATATATATATATATACATATATATATATATGTATATATATATATATATAACGGATTTTGAGCGAAGTGAAAAATCTATTTTTGGGTGAGATAGCCATGTCGTCCTGATGGAAGTTCCTATAGGGTAGCTTCCTAGGGTATATTACCCCTGGATAGGTACGGTGGGTCGTTTGCGACCCCGAGCGTCAAAAAAAAACAGGTTTTTCTCACGTGACTCACCCCTGTGACTGAATTTGTGGGTGATCGACCTGCAGGAGGTGTCTCCCCTACACGCTCTAGTAGTGTCCAGATGTGCATTGCTGTAGCTGTACTCCTTCCCCGATTTCTGAGACGCGTCGGGGTCGTTCGCGTCCGAGTTTACCCTTCTGAGGTAGTTTGCATAATTATCAAAGTTATTACGTATTATGAAATTGTCGTAGAATGGTGCAACTTGTATAGGTTATCAGTTGTGGAAAGTCTTGGTGGATTGTTTGGCTACCATGTGCATGTTTTTTTTTTTAGTTAAAATGTCGTTCATCACCACGAGGACCATTTTACCGCGAGTGCCCCTTTTTCATTTTTTTTCATTTTTTTGCCAAGTCATTTTTCCGTAAGATATTGCCAAATAGTGTCGTAAAACTTTTGCTTGTTTAGTGTTGGAAAGTGTGTCTAGATGATCTGGCTACCCATGCATGACTTTGTTTTTGTCAGATACGACGTAGTTATTGGTATATTGGGTATTTAACTGCGGTTACCAATTTCTGTTTTTTTTTCAATATTTGTAAAAATTACTACGTAGTAAGGAATTGCCGTATATTATTCATTTTTTTTTTCATGTTTATGTGTTAGAAAGTGTGCCTTGATGGTTGGGCTAACACGTGCATGTCTTTTTTTTTATCTGAGATGTCGTATATTAGAATGTCGGGCATTTTACCGCGAGTGTCCCTTTTTAACTTTTTTTAATTTTTTTGCCAAGTCATTTTTCCGTAAGATATTGCGAAATAGTGTCGTAAAACTTTTGCTTTTTTAATGTTGGAAAGTGTGTCTAGATGATCTGGCTACCCATGCGTGACTTTGTTTTTGTCAGATACGACGTAGTTATTGGTATATTGGGTATTTAACTGCGGTTGTCAATTTCTGTTTTTTTTTTCAATATTTGTAAAAATTTACTACGTAGTAAGGAATTGCCGTATATTATTGATTTTTTTTTCATGTTTATGTGTTAGAAAGTGTGCCTTGATGGTTGGGCTAACACGTGCATGTCTTTTTTTTTTATCTGAGATGCCGTATATTAGAATGTTGGGCATTTTTCCGCGAGTGCCCCTTTTTATTTGTTTTGCATTTTTTTGCTTAGTCATGTTACCGTAAGGATTTGGCAAGTAGTGTCGCAAAACTTATATTTTTATAGTGTTGGAAAGTGTTTCTAGATGATCTGGCTACCCATGCCTATTTTTTTTTTAGCCAGATATGGCGTATATATAAGTTTGTGTTCGATTTTCCTGTGATTGCCATTTTTTCGTTTTTTCCCATTTCTTTCAAAATTACTACGTACTAAGGAACTATCACAGAGTAATATTTCATTTATATGTTTATTTGTCGGAAAATATACCTTGATGGTTTGCCTAGCACGTGGCTGAAATTTTTTTTTTCTGAAATGCCGTATATTAGAATGGCCATTTTTCCACGAGTGCCCCTTTTTATTTGTTTTGCATTTTTTTGCTTAGTCATGTTACCGTAAGGAATTGGCAAGTAGTGTCGCAAAACTTATATTTTTATAGTGTTGGAAAGTGTTTCTAGATGATCTGGCTACCCATGCCTATCTTTTTTTTAGCCAGATATGGCGTATATATAGGTATGTGTTCGATTTTCCGGTGATTGCCATTTTTTCGTTTTTTCCCAATTCTTTCAAAATTACTACGTACTAAGGAACTATCACAGAGTAATGATTCCTCTAGATGTTTATTTGTCGGAAAATTTTGTTTACTTTTTTTTTGATTGAATATCATCAAATTTTTTTAGCTAAAATATTGTTTTACATTTTTTTTTCGATTTTATTTCCCTTCAAAAAAATTTTTTTGGGTCAGAATTTTAATTTTATAGTCGTAAAATAATCGACAATTATCCAGCAACCCACCATACAATTTTTATGCATATCCAATAATAATTAGATTAGTAAATAACACCGAAATTGACATACCCTGCCTACATTTCAAGTGGCAGATTAGGGAGTCTGAGTCAGTGTGGTTGGTGGCCATTTTGTGGACATATCCGAAGCGTAAGCTGCCCTATCTATATATATTCTTGTTCCCTATAGAATTTGTGATATTTTGGTATATTATTACCTGCATAAATATCATATTATATATTAAATATATGTATTTTTTTACGAAATTTCCAAGTACTCAAAAAATTACCTGTAGATATGGCCCCTGATATAAATGTAATTTACAAAATAATGAAGATTTTTTTACATATTTCTATTTTAGGATAACATATGTTTATTCCCTAAAAAAATTAGCCACTTCCTATTTCATTTGGGTACCCAAAAAAATTCATGAAATTTGGACAATTTTTTTTGGCCAAAAAAAGTTACCCTTTTTTTCTCATTTCAGATCTTCACCTCCATGGGTCTGACTTCATCCAAAATACATCAAGATGTGTCCTAAACATTCAAGAATCAATTCCTAAAAGGATTTGTGTATATATTTATAAACTTTTTTTTTATGAATTTTTATGTCAGGTCTTTTTTTTTCTACTTAATTTTTTAAAATATTTATAATAAATAGTTTTTCTGCAGATGAGTAGTATTTATCTTTACAGTTGTTTTAAGCATTCATTGAAGTTTTTTTTGGCAAAAGAAAAAAGGAGGTTACTGCAAAAACTGATTTTTCAAGAATTTTTTTTGGCGTCGGGGTCGTTCGCGTCCGAGTATACCATTAAAGGGGTGTCCGAGGACCGTACCTATCCAGGGTTACAACTACGGCGATATTCCCAGAGAATTTACCTTAAGGTACCAGAATTCTAACTCCTGGAGCGAGTATCCCTCGTGAAAGGGATATCGCGACATATCAGAGGACGTATTCTAGACACGTCACATGGCAATCTACGACCTGAACAGAGATTCGTCTCGTAGAAGGGAGATTGACGAGATACGAATTCGGGAAAGAAAAAGGGGAGCCGCTCCCAAGGCTTCCCTATCCCCCGATTCGTATGCGTGCCTGGCGCCAATCCTGGCGCCATCTGTATTCCTTGTAGCGTACACGAGGTGCTACAGATACTGTATGTAGGGAGGGGTCCTACAGCCCTTTCTTAGAAAGGCAAGGGCGGGTCCATCAGGACGACATGGCTATCTCACCCAAAAATAGATTTTTCGCTTCGCTCAAAATCCGTTTTTTGGGCTCAAGCCATGTCGTCCTGATGGAAGTGTACCAGAGCATTACTGTATCTGTGGATTCTCAGAACGTGCCGTACTCCCCGGAGATATTTATTCCCGGTCGACTAGACCTAGAGACCTAAGATGTTACCGTTATACATCTTTTCAACTAACTATAAACTATGTTAGAGCTTCCTGCCCCCTACAGGGAAGAGTCCTACTAGACTCTGGAAAGTCTCGAAGAGTACATATATCTATGTATGAATACTAGGCAAGCTAATATAGTGGTCTCGCCCTATATTAAGTAAAGCATAGTTTGTATAGAACCACTGCGTCAATATATTGACCAGTCATCCGCACAATACTTGTATTGGACAAAGGTTTATATCCGCATAGGAAGAAACTAATAAAACCGCCCTCGTCCCTTTATGGGACGGAGTCCTCCCATTAGGGGACTTACATAAACCAATGCAACATAGCTTGCAAAACAGAACAATTCTATCAGAATTATCCCAGATAAGATACATAGAATTAAAATGCTCAATTATACCAATAAATTGACACAGGTGAAAGAGACGCAAGGTTCTCAAGAACAAGTTTATTGACAGATAATAAACAGACAGGTTAACAACAAATATATATATTTATATAAAAGAGGGTAACCCAAAACTTTAAGCATAAGTATGATAGTAAACAGAACTTGTTTATCTGAAAGAAAAACCATTAAACACCACTTTAATGAGATACCAAGGTATCAAGTCATAAAAAATCTGTATTACAAATCAATCACATTAGCGTTAGAAACGCTTGGCACACATGTCTGAACTTATGCAAGGTTCACCTTTGTAGGAAGGAACAGTCTATATGGGCACTTGGTGCCCTCATTTAGTTTGTAGTACAGTATGTACCTACACACTCACCCTGGACTTAATCGTCCCAATTAAGACCACTGTTCCTCGCAGAGTTAAACAGTAGGGTTAACTACACGACCCACTGCTACCACAGATCTCTTAAGTTCCTCTACTTGCTTCGCATAGTGGCGAAAGAACACCCTGGAAGACTTCCAGCCCGTGTATGAACGGAGATGTTCAAAATCCATACAATTAAAGAAATTTAGGGATGAGGCAACTTTCCTCGGATCGTGACCTGTGGGTGTACTGTCAGGATCCGCTCTGCGAATAAAATATGTCATTTTCGCTCTGAGTTGATTCAGAGATAAATTTGAGCCTGATGTTTCTCCCCTGAATAGTTGACTACCCTTGAAGTCTGAAGTTCTACGAAGATAGACCTTTAGGCATTCTACTGGACATAGAGATGCATCTTCTTTCAGAGGACAGATTCTCCAGGGACCCCACCTGTTGGTGGGTAACTCATTCTTGGCGAGAAACGTAGGATCCGGAAACAGGTTCAGCTCCCCCCCATCCAGGAACTGAACACGACCTGCCTCTCTCAAGAGGGCTACGATCTCACTAACCCTGGCCCCGGACGCGAGTGCAAATAGGAAAATAACTTTTTGCGTCAAATCCTTTAACGCACATTCTTCATTGCTCAACAAGGAGGCGAAATGAAGAACTTTGTCTAAAGACCATGAGATGGGCTTTGGAGGTGCTGAAGGTCTGAGCCTAGCGCAGGCTTTCGGAACTTTATTAAAGATCTCGTTACCTAGGTCGATCTGGAAGGCAAATAAAATGGGTCTCATCAAAGCCGATTTACACACTGAAATCGTGTTAGCTGCCAATCCTTGGCCATGGAGGTGGATGAAGAAAGATAAGCAGAAATCTGTTGAGATCTCCTGCGGATTCTTTGCCTTTACAAAGGCCACCCATTTTCTCCAAGATGACTCATATTGCCTTCTAGTCGATTTGCACTTGTATTCCTCTAGGAAGTCTATGCTGGCTTTCGAAATCCCGAAGCGCTTTCTCACCGCTAGGGCGAGAAAATCATGAGCTGCAGGGTCTGGGTTTTCTGTAATGAAGCGCAGACAGTCGACTTCTGGACTCGCTGGGTCAGAACTGGATGTGGTAGCGGCACGAACTTCATCTGTAGTTCCAACGCCAAGGGGAACCACATGCTGTTCGCCCACTTGTGGGCCACTATTGCCGCTACCCCCTTGAAGGATCTCAGTTTGTTGAGGACCCTCAACAGAAGGTTGTGAGGAGGGAACAGATAAATCCTGGACCATCTGTTCCAGTCGAGGGACATTGCGTCCACTGCTTCCGCTAAGGGGTCCTCGTACGGGGACACGTACAGGGGCAACTTCTTGTTGTCTTTCGTCGCAAAGAGGTCTATTTGCAGTTCTGGGACTTGATTCAGAATGAAGGAAAATGATCCTGCGTCTAAGGACCATTCCGACTCTATCGGTGTGAACCTGGATAGAGCGTCCGCTGTCACATTGCGGACTCCTTGAAGGTGAACTGCCGACAGGTACCACTTCTTCTTTTCCGCCAATCGGAAAATGGCTAACATCACTTGGTTGAGAGGTGGTGACCTCGACCCTTGTCGATTCAAGCATCTCACAACCACCTCGCTGTCTGTCACCAATCTTATGTGGATCGAGTGACGCGGGGAGACTTTCTTTAAGGTAAGGAGCACTGCCATAGCTTCTAGAAAGTTTATATGAAAGGTCCTGAATAGCTTGGACCAAGTCCCCTGGACTTTTTTCCGATGAGAGTGACCTCCCCATCCCTCCTTTGAGGCGTCTGAGTGAATCGTCATCGACGGGGGAGGTGGCTGAAGAAGAACAGACTTCTTTAGATGTCTGGCTTGGGACCAAGGTCTGAGAAGAGTACGTAGCCGAGGCGGCACTGGTCTTCTCAGGTCTCTTCGCGCGTTTGATGCATACCTTCTCCAAACTCCGGTTGCATCCTTTAGCTGTGCTCTTAGCACTGGGTCTGTCACTGAAGCAAACTGGAGAGAGCCTAGTACCCTCTCCTGTTCGCGTCTTGATATCCTTTCGGAATCTAGAAGTCTCTTGACAGAGCCCGCTATCTCCTTCCTTTTCTTCATTGGGATGGAGAAACTGTGTGACAAAAGGTCCCAGTGGATTCCCAGCCACTGGAACTTTTGGGATGGAGAAAGTCGAGACTTTTTCTTGTTGATCTTGAAGCCTAGGTACTCTAGGAACTGGATCACCTGACTGGAAGCTTGCAAGCATTCGGTCTCGGATGCTGCCCACACCAGCCAGTCGTCCAGGTAGGCTACTACCTGAATTCCCTTTAGGCGTAATTGTTTGAGAGCTGCGCTCGCAAGCTTCGTGAAAATCCTTGGGGCTATGTTTAGCCCGAATGGCATGGCTCTGAAGGCGTACAGTTTCCGTTGTAGCCTGAACCCTAGGTAGGGGGAGAGTCGACGGCTGATTGGAATGTGCCAATAGGCGTCTGACAAGTCTATAGAGACTGAGTATGCCCTCTTGGGCAGTAAGGTCCTTATGTGTTGCAGTGTTAGCATCTTGAATTTGCAATTCACTATGAACTTGTTGAGTGGTGACAAGTCCAGAATGACTCTGAGCTTTTCCGAGTCTTTCTTGGGAACACAAAACAGCCTCCCTTGGAATTTGATGGACTTCACCTTTCGGATCACATTTTTCTCCAACAGTTCTTGAACGTACTCCTCCAAAATGGGGGTGGCGTGTTGGAAAAACCGAAGGCATGGGGGTGGAGTGCTGTACCAGCTCCAACCCAGTCCATTCTTGAGTAGGCTTTGGGCCCAGGGATCGAAGGTCCAGCGATCCCAAAATTTCATCAGTCTCCCTCCTACCGGTATCATTTCACTTGGACTGCCGTCCTGAGGTCTTGCCTCCCTGACCACGACCACCTCTGAATCCCCTTCCCCTTGAGGGGCGCCTAGACGAGCCTCTGGCTGCTCCTCTAGGTTTTGCACGAAAGGAAGAAGACTGTCCTTCGAACGTTGGGGCGAATGTGGTTGACTGACCTGGCACAGCCTGGGGTACCCACTGAAAGGCAGTCGGGGTCTGTGCCACCATCTGGGGCACTGGAGGCAAAGGCAATTGCAGTTGCTGTTGCTGTCTATAAGGCTTGGCTGGCCGAAATGGTAGCCTAGTCTTCATATTCTTCCTCTTTGGTTGAGGACCCTCATCTGGGGAAGATTTTCTTTTGATAGCCAGGCCCCACTTCTGGAGAAGATTTCTATTCTCCACGGCGGCCTTATCAACAACCTCTTTGACCACATCGGTAGGGAAAAGGTCTTTTCCCCAAATGTTGGAGGAGATTAACTTCCTTGGCTCGTGTCTCACCGAAGCCCCGGTGAACACGAACTCCCTGCAAGCTCTCCTTGCCTTGACGGAGCTATAAAGGTCCTTCGTCACTGTGGCTAAGTGAGACTTAGCCACTACCATGAACATTTCATGGACCTTGGGGTCACTTGCCATCGTCTCGAGAGTAGTCTGATGAGACATTGAGGCAGCCAGTCTTTCTTTTGTCTCGAACTCTCTTCGTAAAAGAGATTCGGACAGCTTGGGGAGGTCCTCGCCGAATTGCCGTCCGGCAATATCAGCCTCCAACTTTCCCACTGAGAATGTCAGATGGACATCCTTCCAGTCTTTGTGGTCCATAGGCAGGGCCAGCGACAAGGGTTTACACTCCTCCAGGGAGGGGCAAGGCTTGCCGGCCTCGACTGCCTTTAGGACAGCCGCAAACCCTTTCTGTAAAAAGGGGAAGGCTCTATCAGGAGAAGACACAAACGAAGGGAGCTTCTTGCTCAATGCAGCTACCTTCGAATTCGAGAAGCCCCTCTCTTTCATCGAGGATGAAAGTAGGGCTTGAGCCTTAGCGTGGTCCATAATAATGACCTCCTTCGGCTCTGTCTCCTCCCTTGAAGCTGGTTCTTTTCTCAGCCGGACATAGCAGTCCGGATATGATGCCTTGCTGGGCCAGAATTCTACCTCCTCTAGGGGAACTGAACCCAGCTTATCCGAGATGACGATCTTTCCAGTCGTCATCGGCATGTGCTCAGCATACCTCCATGGGTTAGCATCTGAGCATATGGGAAGGTCTTTCACATTGAGCCTTTTCCGGGGCCCATGTGATTCTGCCAGGGACTGCATACGCAGTTCCATTGCAGCCGCCTTCTCCTGATTCTCCTTCTGCATTTGTTGGATCATTCCAACAATCGAAGAGAGGGCCTGTCCCAGTTCTACTGGGAGGCCAGCCGATGTTGAGGGGATAGGCTCCGGCATCTGAACCGGAGTAGCCGACACCTCGTCGACCTCATCCTCTACGACATCCGGGGTTTGAACTTGATCCTGACCTTCTGCCAGGAGGTCTTCTTCCAAACGTTCGTCCAGGTCAGACATCCTGTCACACAACTGGATGTCTTGCATCGCATCTGCGACTTCCTCGTCCACCTGGACTTGATCTTGAAGGATCTCCTCTTGAGGCTGGGGAATCACTGCCTCAGCTGATGCCTGGGGAAAAAGATACGCCCTCATCTTCTCACTTGGAAGATAAGGGCCAGAGGTGTTCTTCTTGAAGCCCCTTACCCAAGTACGAAGCTTTTCCCTAGCTATATCCCTTGATTCCGCCGTTCTAGGGGAATCAAAAGCCTCAGTAATCAGGTTAGTGCATACAGTACATACCTGAGGGTCCCAATACTGGAGATCATCCTTGGAGACAGCGCATGCTGCGTGTCTCCTACAACACTCATGTCCGCAGAGGTTCTTGCTGCGGACATTGCAGAAAACATTTCCGCACTTCGGAGGGTCCTCCTGTAAAGAGAAGAAATTTCCATGAGTATCAAGTGAACTATGTATCACTGGATATGCATAGTATAGCATAACAATTCATAAATGAAAGACACACACTTGTGTTTCCCTCACAACCCATTGCTGCAGCCTTCCAGATAATAAAATCAAAATGGTTTATCTCTACTAGAGTAACCAATGCAAGGTTTCCAGAGGAAACAGGTGGAGCTCACACCTAGGCAATGATTTTAAAATCCTGGATAATAGACGGGGAAGAACTCTGCTTCCTGTCTGAGGGCAACAGCAAAGGGCTGTGCAAGAAAACACAATAGTGTTAGAAGATACAGTGCTGTACCTAAACTTTTACTATAGTTTTCTTCTTACTGTATATGCTATACAGAAGAATAATAGTACAGTATAGGAGGATGTGTGCCGGCCTGCCTTTGCCGGCCGGCACACACCACAATTAGCTTTAAAGTATACTACTTAACAGCTATAGGGCGGCAGCCCTCTGGTTCAAATGCCTGTGCCGGCGGCAGCAGCTGCCGGCCAGCAACAGCCAGTGTTGGCCGGCAATGATTGCCGGCCAGCAACTACACAAGGTAGTACCCAGCTGCCGGCCACACTCTTGGTGACCGGCACACAAGGACTGACATAAGCCGGCCGGCAAAGGTACAAGACCGATGCCAGCCGGCAGCAAAAGAACCAGAAGACTACACCTGCCCGGCTGCCGGCCTCATAGGCCGGCAGCCGGGACAGGTACAGCACTAGAAGAAAATAGAATGGATGCCGGGATAAGAGTGTACACAACCCCCCAAGCCCGGCAACCGAAAGAGTGCATATAAGGAAGGGGAGAAACTTAATTCAGGCTTCCTTGACCAATGCCGTCCGGCTCTGCCGGCAGGCATGGATGAGGGACCAAGAGAGGTCCGGGCAGCACTCGAAAACATAAGACCCTTGCCGTCCAGCGTCTCTGCCGGCCGGCAATGGGCTTAGTCAATCCAAATCCCAACCTATACTAGGTCCAGAAGTAGAATGACATATGGTACAGTAATACCCCTGCCGGCCAGCTCTGCCGGCCGGCAAGGTACAGTACAGTAATGGCTAGGCCATTACGGAGATAGAGGGGGAAGGGACAAGAGGGTCCTGCCAACCTTGCTTTAGTGACAGATCACCCGCAGCCAAGAACTTTGTCTTAGCCTAAGGGAGATCTAAGGGAAAGGGCCAGCGCAGTAGTATAATACCTGCCAGCTTCCAGAGCACCAAAGCAAGGAAGGCGTTGCTACTCCCAAGGGAAGATTTATCCTCCCCGAGAACAGCAACAGGACTTAGTCTGGTCGATCACAGAAGAAGGAATCATAACTACAGAAACCTTCGATAGTGACCTAAGGGAGCTAAGCTCCCTTTGTAAGTGTTAGGTCAGCGAGGGAGACTCTGCCCCAAGCCAAACAACACGGACTCAGACTAAAAACTCTGTTGTTCTGTCCCTCTTTGAACCAGACTCTGCTGGAACAGGAAGGTACAGTAACACCCTAGTATAGTTTTATCGAAAATAAATTCGGAAAAAACCACTTAGGGATAAGCCCAAGGCTTAAACAGAGGGAAAGGGATTGCATACCTTCTCCGAAGAAAAGAAAGCAACCGGGGAGTATAATAAAGTATACTAAGGCTCCATAAGCAATTAGCCTAGGCACCAAGAGAATCGATTACCTAATTCACCGAAACTCTCACGTATACAATCTTGGAAATATTCCACACAGTCTAAAATGTATAAAATATAGCCTAAAGCTTCAATAAAATTTTAATTACACTCGGAAAAACCATAATCATGCATTAAGTACTAGGACCAAACGACTAGGCTACATGGCCTAGCGTAGGCCAGAATGGCGAATACTTCGCCAAATAATACTAAGCACGAAAGGAAATCCTATGTAAAGCTAAATAGCTAAATTTTATTAAGCAAAACAACCAGGAATGTCACTCTGACTAACTAATTTATACCTAGCGAGTGACAGTGTCCAGGACACCTCTGGTAGGCTACGGCTCTTGTATCAAAGATTAATCCTATTAATCACTCAAAATTTTACCAAGAGCCTACATTTATACATAACAGACACTATACTCAACTTATCCGAGGTCAACGAAGACGAAGAAGCCATGAAAAGCTGAATAAATCCAAGATTTGCGAGAAAAACAGGAAAAAACACCGAGTTGTTAAGCTACGCAAAAAGGAATACAGATGGCGCCAGGATTGGCGCCAGGCACGCATACGAATCGGGGGATAGGGAAGCCTTGGGAGCGGCTCCCCTTTTTCTTTCCCGAATTCGTATCTCGTCAATCTCCCTCCTACGAGACGAATCTCTGTTCAGGTCGTAGATTGCCATGTGACGTGTCTAGAATACGTCCTCTGATATGTCGCGATATCCCTTTCACGAGGGATACTCGCTCCAGGAGTTAGAATTCTGGTACCTTAAGGTAAATTCTCTGGGAATATCGCCGTAGTTGTAATATACCCTAGGAAGCTACCCTATAGGAACTTCCATCAGGACGACATGGCTTGAGCCCAAAAATATATATATATATATATATATATATATATATATATATATATATATATATATATATATATATATATATATGTAGATGAAACAATTTTGTTCTCGTGACTCATGGGAAAGATTGCTAAAGATGATGGAATACTTGAATAAATAAAGCAGAAACGTAGGAATGAAAATGAATATGAGTAAAACTAAGATAATGATTAAAAATGCAGTGTTAATATAATTCTTAAATGAATTCAACTAGAACAAGTATATCCACTTTCATAAAGATTTTGATAATAATTGAAAATTTCATTGAGTTAGAAGTCATGGCGGAAACGCAGCAGGGTTTGTAGAA
>NC_090726.1:11843152-11848152 GCF_036898095.1 Palaemon carinicauda | reverse complement strand
ACGAAGAAAAACAAATGCTGAACTTTCCATTTACCTTATTTATGATGATATAAGTGTTGGTTGTATTTTATATGTTAACATTTGACTTCATCATAGTTTTTTCCTTTCATTTAACTCAGTGAGATTTTGAAGAAATAAAAAGAATGGGTCGCTTTGAAGCCAGAAGAATAGACGAAATTTAACGAGCCAAAAAGTTTTATTCCTTTGCTACTCCAGTAACCTCATTTACTTTGATGTTACCATTTAATTAGAAACATGAAAAACCAGCACACACTCACACACACACACACACACAGAGAGAGAGAGAGAGAGAGAGAGAGAGAGAGAGAGAGAGAGAGAGAGAGAGAGAGAGAGAGAGAGAGAGCGACAAATAAACTTAATCTGAAACGTCCGCTTCCCTTTGGACGGATTTCTCTTTTGTAAACGTAACGAACTTTGCTTGTGTCGATTGAAAACAAATAACGAATTGATTTTTTGGTTCTTTTCATCCATTGAGCCGAGCCTTTAGTCAGAAGAACAGAAGAAAGTAGGAAGAAGAGGAATGTATTTTACTAAAATGGAATCATATCTTTCGGATGTGTTTTCTGTTGAATCCTCTCATGATAATTCATAACTTTGCATTCTAAGTGCTTAATCTCTACTTAAATGTGATACCCCTGCTAATACTAAGGTTGAATCAGCCACTGAGTGTCTGGCGGTATATCCTGGCTCTGGATATACCTATTGTTATAGAAACCACGCCAGAAGGAAATGTGACCGGATGTTCTGTTAATGAATTTGGTCTGTTAGAAACTATGAATTGAAAACAAGCCAGCCAAATTTAGATGCTGGAACGTCAGAACAAGCTACAGATAATGTGCAACAGTTGATTGAGAAAGATCTTGGAAGATATGGTATTGAAGTTGCAGTATTGCAAGAATTACGTTGGCCTAGTATTGTGGAATGGGAATTTGAGAGGGGAAAAGTACTGTAGAGTGGGATAACACCACTCGAGATTTATTAGATCCGGCAATTGGCCATACAGTACTATAATGAATCCCTCTCTGGTCACGGCTCATTTTTTCTTTGCTAACACATATAGTGAATAGTCTGGTCATTTCTTTGCCCTCATACACCTAACAACACTGAGAGTGCCAAACAATTCTTCTTCAGTCATGGGGTTACCTACCACACTGTGATTGTTCAGTGGCTACTTTCCTCTTGATAAGGGTAGAAGAGACTCTTTAGCTAAGGCAAGTTGCTGTTCTAAGAGAAGGACATTCCAAAATCAAACCATTGTTTTCTAGTCTAGGGTAGTGCCATAACCCTTGTACCATGATCTTCCACTGTATTATGGTAGAATTCTCTTGCTTGAAGGTACACTCAGGCACACTATTCTATCATATATCTTTTCCTCTTGTTTTTACAGTTTATATATGAAAAATCTATTTTAATGTAGTTCTTGTTCTTAAAACATTTTATTTTAAGAATTACTTCTCATATAGTTTATTTATTTCATTATTTGATTTCCCAATTGGGCTATTTATCCCTGTTGGAGCACTTAGACTTATATCATCCTTCTTTACGAAATAGAGCTGTAGAATAGCTAGTAATATTAATAATAATAATAGTTGGAGAAGGAATGGAAGACATGAGGAATTAGTGTGTCATTATATAAGAAAATCACTATGTACTCAGGTTTAGGAATTTAAGGGCATCTGAAGTAAGCTTGCAAAACTAGGATTAAGGACGAGATAACTCAAGGTCGATGGTGCTCTATTTCCATGACCCCTACAGAAGAGAGTAGGGACTATCTGAAGAATGAGTGTTATGACATGCTAGGAGATTTGGTTGACAGTGTATATATATATATATATATATATATATATATATATATACATATATATAAATTTATACATATGTATATATATATATATATATATATATATATATATATATATATATATTATATATATATATATATATATATGTATATATATATATATATACATACATATATATATGTATATATACATATATATGTATATATGTATACATATATATATATATATATTATATATATATATATATACATATATATATATATATATATATATATATACATATATATATATATATATATATATATATATATATTTATACATACATATATATATATATATATATATATATTTATACATACATATATATATATATATATATATATATTATATATATATATATATACATATATATATATACATATGTATAAATTTATATATATGTATATATATATATGTATATATGTATATATATATATATATATATATATATATATATATATATATATATATATATACACATATATACATATATATGTATATATATACATATATATATATATATTCATACATACATATATATATATATATATATATATATATATATATATATATATATATATATAAATATAAATATATATATATATATATATATATATATATATATATATATATATATATATATATATATGTATATTTATATATATATATATGTATATATATATAATTATATATATATATATACAGTATATATATATAATATATATATATATATATATATATATATATATATATATATATATATATATATATATATATATATATACATGTATATATATATGCCATTAAAGTCAATGTGTACAAATTGTAACTGATCACATAAAAATCCTTCGAGAAAAATATTATTTTCTTGTGGCTACAATCTGCTGTCAGATGCCTCCACCGACAAAAAGGCTCCTTTGTCCCTGGTCAAAGTAACATGGCTCACTTTATGGAGGATGGATATCTTTTATTGGACTTTTAATTAGCTGACAACTATTTTCTGCGGACATGAATGTATTTTAATTAAATGTATGATCTCTTCTATCTCTTTAGTCTCTATATATTATTTCAAAGCATATTTTGCCTAAGAATCAGAAGAAATCGTATTATTGGAATTATAAATTTTTTGATGTATTAATTACAAATTTTTTTTACCATGAACGCATGTTCTCGTAATCACATACGTCTCCAAATTTGAGTAAAATTCGAGTTTCTACTTCCTGTCAAAAGATGATAGAACACGTCCTTTGTCTATTTATGTGAATGATTCTATGCAAAGTGTGACAGATTTTATTTATATAGAAATATGTGTGGCAGGTATAGATAATATTCAGCTCCAATTAAATAGGCAATATTCGGCTATGTTTAAACTGAAATGACGTCATGGAAGGTTCCAGAATGCAAGGATTAATTAATGAACTCTACACACTGTTTATTTCCATGGCCAATAGATGGCCTTAGTAGTAGAATACCAAATTGCTAATTACACCCATCATCCACTCATTTTAATTCGTATTACCTAATTTCTGTTGGTGTTTGAGCACAAAATTGCCATAAAACAGACGTACGTTAACTTGATGTTCCTTGTTGTTTGGCCACAAGGATTACAAATTTCACAATAAATATCAGGGAAATATTTCCTCAGCAAACGATCGTTAGTTTAATTAAATTTGGGGGTGTCAGGGGGTCGCCAGATATGCCACATTTACTGAAATCGGCAAGACAATCAAGTAGTTACGCCGTAACTTGATATCATTTTCAATTACCTTTTTTATGAAACTTAAAGTTATTTATGTTTCATGGTATGACATGTATTGTTAGTACAAACTACGTAGAATAACAATAATGTTACGTTCTAAATGGCATAATAACGCAGTCTCCTCCAGTCCCCTCCCTTACATCGGAACCAGTTTTACGTTACCGCCAATAGATGGCATCAACGGTACGTTGTCTCGACTAATATAATATATCATTTGAGGACCACGTGTGTCAAAAATGTGCGGTAGGAATATAGAGGCTAGAGAATTGGTATTAAGTAAATTGTCCAACGATCATCTCCTAATTATAAATAAAAAAAAAATATCAGATAATGTCATGAATTTTACATATGCTATCGGAAGCAACCCGAGTTTAATTATAAAAGTATTTAGTATTCCCTATTTTCATCAAAACACATGGATTGTGAATAATATCTTTCTACAAGTGACGAAGGTAACAATCATCGGCATAGTTAAGTTGGTGGGACGAGTTTGGGACAGCGCTGCCAAATGAAATTTCCTTGATTAGAGAATATCAATATTTATTACAGATTCAAATAATTTAATGAATAATAGTTATATGCCAGATGTTGCATGGCTATGGTGTAGTTTGATGGTCTTATAATGAGCGTAATCAACATTGATAAATCGTATAAGTAAAAAGAAAATGGTCACATTTCTGTGTCTTCTCCAACGCCAGATTGTTACGTCACCCACCTGCGAATTTGCGTTTGTTAATAAAGACGTTCGAGAATGTAAATCAGTTTTAAAATAAACCTTATCTTAATTCTCTTAGTAGATGTATGCATTTCAGTAAAGCTGTTTCTTGGTTCAATATACTGTAGGGTAATGGAATCCATAAATAAATAAATATATATATATATATATATATATATATATATATATATATATATATATATATATGTATATATATATATATATATATATATATATATATATATATATATATATATATATATATATATATATATATATATATATATATATATTTATATATATATATATATATATATATATATATATATATATACGTATATATATGTATATGCATATATATATATATATATATATATATATATATATATATATATATATATATATATATATATATATATTAAACATTAATGCTTTCCCTTACCAGTAAAGGTCATTCAATGATAGGCCAATAATGAATAGAAGAAAGAGGCTTCTTAAAGATCAGAGAGAGAGAGAGAGAGAGAGAGAGAGAGAGAGAGAGAGAGAGAGAGAGGCCACGTACATCAGGGATGCTGATGATCTCTGTAAATGAATCAGAAGAGACGGAGTATACCCACAACATGATGAGCCAATGTTCATTTACGTAGGTGAAATGAGGATGGTG
>NC_090726.1:11830652-11838152 GCF_036898095.1 Palaemon carinicauda | reverse complement strand
CGCATTTCAGAAAAAAAAAAATTTCAGCCACGTGCTAGGCAAACCATCAAGGCACATTTTACGACAAATAAACATCTAAATGAATCATTACTCTGTGATAGTTCCTTAGTACGTAGTAATTTTGAAAGAAATGGGAAAAAACGAAAAAATGGCAATCACAGGAAAATCGAACACATACCTATATATACGCTATATCTGGCTAAAAAAAAGATAGGCATGGGTAGCCAGATCATCTAGAAACACTTTCCAACACTATAAAAATATAAGTTTTGCGATACTACTTACCAATTCCTTACGGTAACATGACTAAGCAAAAAAATGCAAAACAAATAAAAAGGGGCACTCGCGGAAAAATGCCCAACATTCTAATATACGGCATCTCAGATAAAAAAAAAAAGACATGCACGTGTTAGCCCAACCATCAAGGCACACTTTCTAACACATAAACATGAAAAAAAAAAAATCAATAATATACGGCAATTCCTTACTACGTAGTAAATCTTTACAAATATTGAAAAAAAAACAGAAATTGGCAACCGCAGTTAAATACCCCATATACCAATAACTACGTCGTATCTGACAAAAACAAAGTCACGCATGGGTAGCCAGATCATCTAGACACACTTTCCAATACTAAAAAAGCAAAAGTTTTACGACACTATTTGGCAATATCTTACGGAAAAATGACTTGGCAAAAAAATGAAAAAAAATGAAACAGGGGCACTCGCGGTAAAATGGTCCTCGTGGTGATGAACGACATTTTAACTAAAAAAAAAAAATCATGCACATGGTAGCCAAACAATCCACCAAGACTTTCCACAACTGATAACCTATACAAGTTGCACAATTCTACGACAATTCCATAATACGTAATAACTTTGATAATTAAGCAAATTACCTTAGAAGGGTAAACTCGGTCGCGCTCGACCCCGACGCGTCTCAGAAATCGGGGAAGGAGTACAGCTACAGCAATGCACATATGGACACTACTAGAGCGTGTAGGCGAGACACCTACTGCAGGTCGATCACCCACAAATTCAGTCACGGGGGTGAGTCACGTGAGAAAAACCTCTTTTTTTTTGACGCTCGGGGTCGCGGATGACCCACCGTACCGTTCCAGGGAGAGAGAGAGAGAGAGAGAGAGAGAGAGAGAGAGAGAGAGAGAGAGAGAGAGAGAGAGAGAGAGAGAGAGGCCACCTACATCAGGGATGCTGATGATCTTTGTAAATGAATCAGAAGAGACGGAGTATGCCTATAACAAGAAGAGCCAATGTTCATTTACGTAGGTGAAGTGAGGATGTTGCTTTAAGATGAGAGAGAGAGAGAGAGAGAGAGAGAGAGAGAGAGATGCCATCTATAAGCTATGGTTACTGATGATGTCTGCAAATGGAGACGAATAATATCTACAGCAAAATGAGCCCATATGCACTCGTATAGGTAAAGTGTGTATGTTACAATAAACTTTTATAAGTATATGAAAATTATTTGTCAATATTTATATTTCTAAGTACTAATATTGATCGTATTGTTTTTAAGGAATTTGGCGCTGGGCATGGGGTTGAAGATGATAGTTTGGAGAGACGAAAATGTAAAAATACATGATTATTATGTCTCCAGGAATTATGAGAATATGAATAAAGTTTTCATCCATACAAAAGTTTGTTTCAAAGGAAGGGTATCTTCAGTAACAATACCAAAACTGGTTTGAATCATTGCTAATGAATCACAGGAAAGGTTTTATCATTAAAGAAATTTCCATAAGGGTTTGAGATCCCAAGGAAGAGCTAATTCAATATTAATGGGTATTTGTAATTTATTTGATAAATTTAAACACACACACACACACATACACACACACATACACACACACACACATATATATATATATATATATATATATATATATATATATATATATATATATATATATATATATTTGTATATATATATATATATATATATATATATATATATATATATATATATAGGCTATATATATATATCTATATATATATATATATATATATATATATATATGTGTGTGTAAATATATATATATATATATATATATATATATATATATATATATATATATATATATATATATATATATATATATATATAAAATATATATATATATATATATATATATATATATATATATATATATATATGTGTAAATATATATATATATATATATATATATATATATATATATATATATATATATATATATATATATTTACATATATATGTGTAAATATATATATATATATATATATATATATATATATATATATATATATATATATATATATAATATTTATCATTAACGCTTGTAATTTTAATCAATGTAAATATCAAGCACAATGGCATTTAATATCAATATCCTATCTTGGGAATGTATATTTCCTGGAAATTTATTTATGATAAATGCTTCTTGATGAGGGTGGAATCGAACCTAAGCCTTGACCCGAAACAATGTTTGTATGGACGACTTTGCCAATGGAGCTATCAAGAGAAATATTAGTCGATTTCAAGTCCACTCTACATGTACATATACGGTACATCTCGAAATCAGGAATCTGTTTTTAGACTTGAAATCAACCCATTTCCAATATGATAGTTGATTAGAAAATTTGTAACACTTGGTTATTTACTGTATAATGAATATATATATATATATATATATATATATATATATATATATATATATATATATATATATATATATATATATATATATAGCACTAACACTCAGGATTTTAATCAATTTAGATATATACTACAATGAGATATAATATCGAAATCAATCCATTAGACCCCCTACGATAGAGCCTTTTCAAACTTTAATCCCGCCACCCGAAAAACGCTGCCATGCCCCTTATATATATATATATATATATATATATATATATATATATATATATATATATATATATATATATATATATATATATATATGTATATATGTGTATGTGTGTATATATGTATACTGTACATACGAATTATATTATAATAACTTGCAGTTGGTAACCATGCGTAAAATCCAACGAAAACTAAAGGACAGGAAGTTGTTATATTTTGCCACAATCGATAAAATACTTTTCGTAAGTTGTCTGGCAGAAAGACCCAAGAGTTACTTTGTCACTGTCAATCCTATTTGAATATTGATTTTGTTTTTCTCTGGATGCAAATATGGAAGTGGAACGCTAAGAGTCTCCACTTATCATCTTGACAGAGAAATATATATTGAATAAACTGTCTCATTCGAATAATATAACGATGGTCCCTTATAGTGTCCTTTTTTCCCTGGCCAATCCTGTTTGGATAGTTGATTTTATTTTAACAAACATGGTTATAATAATAATAATAATAATAATAATAATAATAATAATAATAAGAATTAAGATGTTGATGATGATGATGATAATAATAATAATGATAATAATGATAACAATAATAATGATAAGGGGCTAGCATAATAACATAGGTTGGACTATTATCCGTGCAGGGAAGTGCGAGTGATAAGATTAAAAAGGGAAACCCGTTACAGTGTACGAGCGTGTATGAAACACATGCGGTACAGAGGATATATAATATCAGTAAATGATTGACCCACGTGTTTGAGATTCCCGGTTACAAGAATCTGTTTTCTGATTGGGCGTAGCAGTCACTGGAAGGGGCTTAGTTCTAGGCAAGCTGGCGTTCCGCTCGTCGATGCTATCGTCCTTCGCGTTACTTGAACTGGTATGGCTAATGGCTGTCGTGGGCTGGGGTGGGTCTGGGGGCCTGGTTTTCTTTGAAAACTAAATAGGCGGAACAATTCCTGAATGCTTTGCGATAGGTTTCTCCCGGTGAATCAGTAGGGCCTTCAGAATTCTAAGTTAATACTGGCAGGGGCACTGCCAATGAATTTACGGCAGCTTTTCGTCAAATGGATTTAGTGTTTTTTTTTTTCTTTTTTTCTTTTTTTTTTTTTTTTTGGCCAATATGCATCAATGGCACCTATGTGAAAGGACAGGGGTTTCAAGTGCTTCATTGTGGTTATTGCGATGTAGTCGTCGGGGCATCATCGGATGGAGCATTGGTAATGTTAGACCTCTTTCGCTGTCTTCAGGCTCTCCTGCAAGGGAGAGGCTGGTTTAGTCTTCTTGTCAAATGTTGTGGTGTTTGCGGTTTGAGTAAAGATTACAAAGTTACGTTACTTGTTATCTTGAACTATGAAAATGTTCCATATGATGTCTTTCGTGGTTTTTTCGGCTTGCTGGTAATAATGGAGCATTATTCCTTTAAAGTAAATATTTACAGTACTTTTGTTGCAATGGTATTGTTTCACTGTTCTACTCCATAGAAGATGTTGAGAGCTTTCTTGATATCTCCATTGACGAGTCTGTTGGAATACACGTTATTCATCAAGACCTGCGATAAACAGTCCAGTCCCTCATTTATAGCCTTCCATAAAGAGCAATGAGAGAGAGAGAGAGCACTTTTCAAGAAGGCTTTGGTTGTAGAGGCCTTGTATCTGGCAGGCCAGTCGCTGTCACCGTAGAGGCAAAATCAAAGGTTCGTTGTAGGCGGATGTATGGAACCCAGTATCAGTGTTTTCAACAAGAACATTCAGGAAGGGTAGTCATCCATTGTGAATGTGCTCTAGTGGAAAAGGCAAGAAGCTTCACTCCCCAGAGGTGCAATGGCATCCCTCGATATCCACGGAGGATGTGGCTTCACAGTGTCAGTAATGTGCCTTACATATCAATCAGGTCGTCTTAAATCGCTTTTCTACTCATACCACATAGGAGTTTGTGAAAAGAACTCACGGTGGTTATCCTATGGAAATAACGTCCTTTTGGTTATATGATTCGTGAAGGGCACATTCTTTGAAGTAAAATAATTAATTTATTTACTGATGAATATTCCTATCCTCTCTAATAATGGAATTAGCCTAGTTACTGACAAATTGCAGTACTAGTAATAGGAAGAAAGTTACATCGATAGAAAATGTCTCAAAAAATTTACGCCATTGAGGCAGCCATTATCTTCAATAAAACTTGCATAAAAGAGGATGTCCTACCAAAACGCATATATTATTATTATTATCATTATTATTATTATTATTATTATTATTATTATGAAATGTAATAATAATAATAATAATAATAATAATAATAATAATATTATTATTATCATTATCATTATCATTATTATTATTATTATTATTATTCTTATTATTATTATTATTATCATTATAGTAAAGTTCCTTAGCAACCAGTTTCAAACAGTGAGAGAGAAAAATAAAAATGGAATATGCAATGGTCACAAACACGAGACAATGCCATTATTGAAACAAGCTTCCGTCCAATAGGAACTCGATAGAACAACCCACGAACTTCGAAAGGATTTTAAGAGGAGTCTTATCAGACAATAAAGACGAACTACGAGTAAACTCTCTCTATAGGACACAAAAGTCTACAGCGCACGGAACATTCGTAGAATCATCAAAGAGATAATCCGTTGCTATCGTCGTCTATTACTTGCCAAGGAGTGCGATGAATAAGGTCTTAAAATATCCTATCTATCAACTAAGCAACTTTATATATAGAAACTTTCAAAACAACACTTAGAAAAAAACCCTAATTCGTATCGGAAATTCTCCATAAAAATATATTGTTCTCAACCGTATTTCAGTAAAATACAGGCGACCGTGATTTTACCTTTGTTATTATTTTTTTACGGGTTGGTGACCGTAATATTAATCTTTTAAGTTTATATGTCCGTTTTTTAAACTTGAAAAATCCGGGAATTAATGTTGCCAGACGTTTACATTTTTCTTTTTAATGCAAATTTTTACCAGCGAAGAACTACCCCCCCCCCCCCCCCAAACACTTCGTAACTGGGACAACAGTTATTAATTTCATTAGGAGCACAACTTTTTGTTTTAAAGCATGGAATTATATGAATATGAAACCACTTATGAACATGCAAAACGTAACTGTTGATCTTAAACATGGATTAACCCATACAATCTTTTCATGGTATTTTAATATCTTGATAAAACTAAAATTTTACGATAGAAATAAACATTCCACGAGAATGCTTTGCAATATTCAGAGCCACGTAGCTTTCTCTAGTGATTGCGAACCAAAGGTTTCACTTTTAAAGGCATTCATTGTTATTTGGTGATTCGTGTATCGAATACCAAAGTCAGAAACGTGAAAGGCCTTTCATCCAGAGAGAAGAGGAGAAGCACAGTGCAAATACGAATGAGAAAACGAGACTCTTCGACAGTTCGCGGAATTTCATTATAGAAATATTGTCCGATGTCAGTACTGTCCATTGCCGGTTGAAACGTTGTGGTCTTGGTCGATGGACCTCGACGAAAATATTGCTGATGGTTGAAAGGGAGTTTTTTCAGTTTCCGATTAATTGTTTCGGTTTTTTGTCAACCCATGTTATTGATATTGATAGAAAGGGGTCCCAAGTCAATCGATGGTCTTGAGTATTTTATGAAAAATGCAAAAATTGGAAGTGACACATCATCCATGATTTGCTAAATACTCTACTATCGCAAGAGCTGTGGTGGCCCAGGTGGTAACATCCCTGTCTGGGGAATGCTAGACTGCGGTTCTGGTGAGTCCTCAGCAGACATTGCCTACACCTCCTTGACCTAGCTTGGTTGGAGAGACGGCTTGGGCGTTGATCGTATGTAATGTGGTCAGTCTCTAGGGCATTGTCCTGATTGATAGGGCACTGCCACTATCCCTTGCCTCATCCATTCATGAGCGGCCTTTAAACCTTTAAGAGACAATGTCTTGAGTGGATATAAGATATTTTTAATATCAGTCGTGTGATGGAGTAAAAAATATAATTGAGCAAACAACGAATAATTAGGTATTAAGAATTTTGTTTGCAGAAGTAATGCACATTTTATAATACCTAAAATCTTTTATGCTTTTATATCCTGAGATACTACAATGAATATGACTTCAAATAATTTGTTGATGAAACTGAAAACAAACGTACCAGAATATTTTTTTTTATTTTTGGATTTAAAATTCAAAATTACCTTTCAATTGATTTTTCCCCATAAATTCTATTATTTGATAGATTTTTAGCCATACTAGTACTGGCAACAGTAGAAATATCATTATTGCAATATCTATTATTATTATTATTATTATTATTATTATTATTATTATTATTATTATTATTATTATTATTATTATTATTATTGTTATTATTATTATTATTATTATTATTATTATTGGTCCGCAATATATACAATCTATATATATATATATATATATATATATATATATATATATATATATATATATATATATATATTTATATATATATATATATATATATATGTATGTATATATATATGTATATATATACAGTATATATATATATATATATATATATATATATATATATATATATATATATATATATACATATATATATATATATATATATATATATATATATATATAT
>NC_090726.1:11815652-11823152 GCF_036898095.1 Palaemon carinicauda | reverse complement strand
GTGATGATCTTCCTCAACTTATATCCAAAATGGAACTAAAGTATTTCACAAGAAATAATATTCCAAACTGAGTTGAAATTATTGTAAAAGAATATTAAATGCTAGAGAGAGAGAGAGAGAGAGAGAGAGAGAGAGAGAGAGAGAGAGAGAGAGAGAGAGAGAGATCTTACAATAACTACGAGTACCTGATGCTGTTTTGACTAAAGACGAGCTGTGTCTTCGTTAAACAATAAGATTTTATATGAATTTATCCACTACACATGACTTTATATGTTATATATCATGGTCAATGCTAAGGTAAAAACTTGAATATCTAACACTGCTGAAGCAATGGAAATAATGTTTGTATTTTTTTTTTCCTACGTACTCAGCTATTTCACTGGCTTTGGAGTCTTATTCCTTCCGAAATAAAGGCAAACATATTTTTTTTAAACTAAGAAGACTTTATATGTGATAATTTCCAAACCGTAAGTGCGACTTGAAAATACCTAATAAATACATGCATGCATTCATGAATGCATGCAAAAATACATACATCGGCAGATCATAATAGCCAAAACCAAAACAGCAACGAAAAAGAAGAAGGAAAAAAATAAAACATATTATAGGATAACTTTTAAGAAATATTTTTTTTTTCAACTGAGGTCTTTCAAAATATTCTTTTTATATTTTAATATTGCATAATGATTTTATTTTATTACTCATATTTCAAAGACTATAAACCTGTTAGATAAAAGAATACAGGGTTAAACTCCATGTAATCAATTTTAATACTAATTGCCTATTGACAAATATTGGCAATAATATATGCATTTTGCCTTACAATCATACCATAGCAAATTTCATTTTAGGAGTCAAATCCACTGTAGCATCAGAGAATATAAGAACACGTTCAATTCTTTTTTTTTTTTTTTTTTTTTTTTGAGTTATAAGAATTATGGTCATTCAGTTTAACATAATAATATATATTACTACCATCTTGATTGATCTGTATTTAATATACCTTTCTTTTATTCCCTCACCTTGACTCTATCGTAAACATATATGATATCATCCAAGGTATGACATGTTATGGGTGTAAGATATTTTCTTCAATATACATAAAATTCTATTTTCTTTTCACATTATTCATAAAATGCCCACAGCGAACTATCAAGCAAGGCGCCTTCTTTATTCATGTCACCATCATAGAATGACAGAAACATAAACTATTAACTGGAGAATGCTCTATCTATCGTTAGCAATATTTTCATCGAGGTCCATTGACCCAGACCAGAAGGTTTTGACAGGCAATGGACAGTACTGACAGAGAGAAAAAAAATGATCTCTGAAATGAAATTTCAGGAAACACAGTTCGTCTCCGGCTCTCTCATTTGTATTTGCACTGCGTCTCTCCTCTCTTCTCTGGATGAAAGCCATTCCAGGTTTCTTTTAAACTTGGACATTCGATACACGCTTCGCCAGAAAACAATGACAGACTTTAAAAGGGAGACCTTTGGTTCGCATTCATTAGCGGAATGTATGTGAAATTGAATATTGCAAAGTATTGTGGTGAAAATACTCCTTTCAATAGTTAAATTTTACTTTTATCTAAAGATTAGGGTGGCATTTCTATCATCATCATTACTTGCTAAGTTAAAACCCTAAATGTGAAAACAGAATCATACAATTCCAAAAAAAGCAACAAATTATGGAAAAGAAATAGAGACGTCACAAATTAACTATAAATTGGAAATAAGAAAGTTATACCTAATACTCATCACCGCTAAAGTGTTAAATGAACAACACAAACTTTACCTATGAACTAACACTTATGTTCAACAAAAAAAAAAAATTGCAACCGGCTTTAACTTATGTAGTTAAACCCATTCAACTACCAATTTAAGAAGATAATTCTACACTTCTAGCCACAAAAAAAAAAAAAAAAAAAAAAAAAAAAAAAAAAAAAAAGGATGAGCAGTGAAGTAATGGGCCGTATGATGGAGAAGGAAAGATGGTTAGAAATAATTGCATATCTCTTTTCACGTACTGGGTGGTACAGTCTTGGAATAAATGAATGAAAAGGATATTGTGAATTATGATAAGTCTTATGCAACATATACAAATAACTAAATGACGACGGTGCCAGAGATTTGGGTCCTAACCAGGGATAATGAATTTAATAGACTGTTAGCTTTTTTTCGACAAATTAAGATAACAGTCATCTGCTGAAAACCATCCACGAGAACAATATTGCAGAATGATAAAATTAGTATATATACTCAAGGTACGTTGATAATAAAAAGTGAGTAATAAGCAGTTAAAGGGATAAAATTGATAAAAAGATCTTGATGTAGAGGAGCCAATGTTCTTGATCTACTTACATTTATAGGCTACTTTGAGTTTTCTCAAGGTTTCACTCTACCCACCTTCGTCCCAAGTAAACCTAACTCGTCTATATAGCCACAGGCAAGCATGCAAATGAAGTACAACAAAACAACTTGAAATAGGAAATGACGTATCCTTTAAATGATCTTTGCCATATGCTGTGGAGGCCATGTGGTAACGTCTATGACTGGTGAACGCCAGACTGCGATATGAGCCCCGCTTAAACTCGTTAACTTTTTGGGTCATTGCATCCTAACCATCCTTGTGAGCTAACGATGGGTGGTTGGGGGAGCCTATAGGTCAATCTGCTAAGTCATCAGCAGCCATTACCTGGCCCTCCCTGGTCTTAGCTTCGGTGAAGAGGAGGCTTGGGCGCGGAGCATATGTATTTATGGTTCGATTCTAGGACATTGTCCTCCTCGATAGGGCAATGTCACTGTCCCTTGCCTCTGCCATTCATGAGTGGCCTTTAAACCATTTAAACCTCTTTGACGAGACTTGAACAGGCTACCTTTTCTTGTTTAGCCGTTGAAATAAAATCTCCGTATTCTTTATTATTATTATTATTATTATTATTATTATTATTATTATTATTATTATTATTATTATTATTATTATTATTATTATTATTATTACTTGCTTAGCTACAGCCCTAGCTGGAAAAGCAGGATGCTATAAGCCCAGGGGCTCCAACAGCGAAAATAGCCAAGTTAGGAAAGGAAACAGAGAAAAATGAAATATTAAAAACAGTAACATCAAAATAAATATCGCCTATATAAACTATAAAAACTTTAACAAAACAAGGGGAAGAGAAATGAGATAAAATAGTGTGCACCCTCAAACAAAAGAACTCTAACCCAAGACAATGGAAGACCATGGTGAAGATGCTATGGCTCTACCCATGACTAGAGAACAATGGATTGATTTTCGAGTGACCTTCTAGAAGCGCTGCATATTAATGAATGAAAAGTAATTATTGTTAATGAACTCGTTGTTGACCAAGGCGTCAAACACCTGTAGGCCACTTCCCTCTGTGGGAGTTCGTGATTATATTTCTGACTCCTATTGCTGTTGTTTCTCTTTGCTGAACTTTGGTAATCAACATTTCCAAATCTATTTTCATTGATATCTTCCGATTAGACACATTGGCTGTCCAATGTGGTTACCTGATTTTTTCTCAGAAGAAAATCAGTTGTCTTTAAAAAAGATAGTTTATTTTGCAACGTTGAATTAAACCTACCTAATTCCGTCAAGTATATCCTGAGGTGAGTAAGAAATAGTTTTTTCTTATGAGAAAAATAAACCAGGAACAAAGGAAAAACAAGTTATGATTACATAGCATTATTTTCTTTTTCTGCACACAAAGTCTTGGTAATTCTAAATAATATATTCATATGTGAAAATTATGTGATTTTCCAAAATTTTAATAGTTTTCCTCATTTTGGCTAACCTATAACTGTTTGAGATCCTTTACATTTCAGATATGGATAACTGATGATTTATCTGGAATATATCCTATTATTCATGAAATATAAATGATGTACTGAAATGATATACGAAGTTTATTAAAATAACGACTTTTGTGGGTCAAATAGTATTGTTCGTGCTTATCCGTGTTTCTAAGATCATTATTTCGAATAACACTATACTTTGATGCATTTGTTTTAAACATTATTTTCTCACAAAAGAATGTAACTAGATTTCAAACAGAAAAAAAAGTAATAAGATAAATAGATAATGAAATAAATGAAAACCAAAAACGTAGTTTTTTATTACCCGGAAATGGAATTTCGGTTGTAATTTGTTTATAAAGACAAGCACTGCAACATTCAGCAATGAAATTTCTGTTACAATTTGATGTTTATAACAACAAGTCCTGCAACATCCAGCGCAATTCTACAATTTCGTGAAGTGCCTACATAAAAGCATGTAGCGAAATTAAAAGTTTAGTGCCAGTGTGCAATTTTAAGCAATAAAATAAAAGTGGGATATGAAACAAGACTTTCATATACAGCTGCGTAATGTTCGTCGTTCTGGCTTTTTGCTTGAATAGAAACACAAAAGAAACGCATTCTTTTATTCTCATATTTTCTCTTCAAATATTGCTGGGAAATCCCTTTGATTATGGCTTCTGGTGAAGGGTAGAACAGCTTCCAAATATTCCGGTAAAAAAAAAAAAAAAACTTTCCAGGAATAGGAGAATGTTTTCAGGCTATTGATTAATTATTCAAAAAGATAATCGAAGGGATCTTCGAATTATTCAGTTACCAATCAAGAACGATTTTTTTTTTCAGTTAGATATGTTCCGAAATTCAAGTATCCAACGTTAATTGCTTTCAATATGATTGCACTTTTTAAAACTGTTTTAATCATATATTTTCTTAAAATATAATTTTTATCTTTTTAGTAAGGTATAAAAGCTTATTGTGTTGTTTACGTTTCAATATAAATTTTATACATTACAAACAAAATACTAATTTCTATATGATACAACACACACACATACACACACACACACACACACACACACACACACATATATATATATATATATATATATATATATATATATATATATATATATATATATATATATATATAAGCTTTAAAAGGTTAATTATATATCAACTTTTCTACTGTAAAGCAATCAAAGTTTCTATTGATGAGACAATTATTTTACGGTTATTAAGTAAAATTCTAGAAATGTCTAATTCTTTTTCATTTTCATTTACTTAGCAGTCTCCTAATCAACACTTCAACAAAAAAAACCATCACTAATTCATTTTTAATTATTTCACAGTAAATCAGAAAAAGGTCAAGGATAAAAAAAAAAATGATAATCAACAATGATAAAGTAAGAAGAGAGCAAACAATTACATTCACTCTCTTATTTGGGTTTCATGCTCATAAAATATGAATAATAGCATTTTCCTATGAGAAATTGAATTAGACCATTTATCAAATTCAGATAAATCCTTTTACTGTAATCCCAGAACAACTTCAACTGATAGTTTTAACACAGCTTAGGTTAGTATTCTATTATTATTATTATTATTATTATTATTATTATTATTATTATTATTATTATTATTATTATTATTATTTTTATTATTATTATTATTATCATCATCATTTCTATTATTAATATTGTTATCATTATTATTATTATTATGATTATTATTATTAGGATTCCCTTTTAGGGGAATGCTGTTGTTTTTGGTATCATTATTATTATTATTATTATTATTATTATTATCATTATTATTATTATTATTCTTTCCGCGCGTTTTTTTCGCAAGAAATCTGAAATTATTATCATAGGTATCATATGGTAAGAATATGCCATAGACCCAGTTTAAGTGACCTTGACCTACTTTTCAAGGTCACAGGGGCTTTTAAAGGCAAAATTTGAAAAATTTGAAATTGACATTAGGCCTAAAGTATAAGCTGTATGGCTAAGGGCCTTATGGACAATGATACAGAGGTAAATCCCCAGATATTGCCCTACTTTAATGAAAGTAGGTCAAGGTCAAGGTCGCTAATGGCCAAACCGGGTCAAAACAGGTTTGTTTCCGAGATCTCAAAAACTGGAAGGCCCAGAGCCCTGATCCTAGTGGCATAATGATACTCTATATATTTATCTAAGGTTAGCGTAACTTTTGTAGCGACTGTTTAATTACTTTTTTTAATATATATTTTTTACTATTTTTGACATTGCAGAAATCGTGACTATGGCGATTTCTCCATGAAATACTGGTTTTTGGTCATAGCATGCTATAGTAAACTACTCCAAACATATGCATAAAACCTCCAAATCAAATGTCAAATTTTACCTTGACCCTCATTTTGACCTTGACCCTCATTTTCAAGGTCATATGGTTATTTCAAGGAAAAAAATTGACGTGGGCTAAAAGTGATGTTTTGTTGTCAACCCCCCCCCCCCCCCTCAACCCCCATGTCCCATTCGCACATGCTCTTTCAGAATATGGGGTCATATTTAACCCGTAACCCTCAAATGACCTTGTCTTCAAGCGCAAAGATCAATTTCTCTATATTTGTCATTTTTGCCTATGTTTTACCTCCATATACCTGCTATTATACAGATAAATTGCTTTAGAATAGTTGGTTAACATAACTCAAAATTTAGTTAAGGGGTCATTAGGCCAATAAACCTTTAGGGGTCATTAGGCCAGTAAACCTTTACACAATATCTTTTACTGATTGACAAAAGCATTTCCACACCTATTTTGCAGGGGAATCCTCCGCCACTAGCTTTAGCCAGTCGCAGTCTAGTTATTATTATTATTATTATTATTATTATTATTATTATTATTATTATTATTATTATTATTATTATTATTATTATTATTATTATTATTATTCAAAATTACAGTATAACATGAATGTTTAAGTTAAAATTACCACTTTGAAGAAGATCCATAAATTCTTCCTCCATTTAAAGTAAATTTATCTTATCTTATTTTTGTTCTTTGTGATAAATGCAGAATATTTCCGTGTTTCTTCTTTCGACGCTTTCGTAAGAAAAATGGATATTCCATTAAGATGGACAGTGATGAAGTAACTCTTGTGACCTCCTGCCATTCAATATATATAGGTTTCATGAGTGGTGCAAATGAGGAAAAAAATATCTTGATGACATTTATATAGATACATTTCCAATTTAAATTGTGTTAAATGTTTCAGTAATAGCAAGCATATATAATATATTTTCTTTTATTATGAAATACACATTCACAGTCTTACAATTTTCAACATATATACATCCTCGTATATTTCCATGAATGATTTTTTTTATTTTACATAAAATGTATTAAAAGTTGTAATATGATTTTAGATCAGAAATATATCAACTGACTTTACGTTTGTAAAGGAAAACTACAAGTTGAGAATGAGTTTAATCTGAAACATGGTCTATGCAAAAGTGGCCATTTAGTTAGAAAACAATTAATATTTTGTACCTATATATTGAGACTTCATTACATTGTCTATAACGCAGAAATGTTATCATAATTCATGAATTTATGTTTTCTTTCCTTCAGCGGAATACACCCCTTTGTTTTCATTATAGTTATTTTTCTTTTTTATTTTATTTTATGATTTACATTAGGATTT
>NC_090726.1:11805652-11808152 GCF_036898095.1 Palaemon carinicauda | reverse complement strand
AATCTACTGGTACCATTGACAACACAATACACACATTAAACAATCTCACCAACCATACAAGTACAGTCACACCCCCTTCCTTCAATATCTCAGCTTTCACACCATCCATACCAGATGCTTTTCCTACTCTCGTTTCATCTAGTGCTCTCCTCACTTCCTCTATTGTAATCTCTCTCTCATTCTCATCTCCCATCACTGGCACCTCAACACCTGGAACAGCAATTATATCTGCCTCCCTATCATCCTCAACATTCAGCAAACTTTCAAAATATTCCGCCCAACTTTTCCTTGCCTCCTCTCCTTTTAACAACCTTCCATTTCCATCTTTCACTGTCTCTTCAATTCTTGCACCGGCCTTCCTTACTCTCTTCACTTCTTTCCAAAACTTCTTCTTATTCTCTTCATATGACTGACCCAGTCCCTGACCCCACCTCAGGTCGGGTGCCCTCTTTGCCTCACGTACCTTGCGCTTTACTTCCACCTTTTGCTCTCTATATTTTTCATACTTCTCTATACTATTACTCTGCAGCCATTCTTCAAAAGCCCTCTTTTTCTCTTCCACTTTTACCTTCACTCCTTCATTCCACCATTCACTGCCCTTCCTCATGCTGCCTCCAAGAACCTTCTTGCCACATACATCACTTGCAATCCCAACAAAATTTTCTTTTGCTAACTTTCACTCCTCCTCTAAATTACCAGTTTCTCTTACTCTCACCTCGTCATATGCCATTTTCAACCTTTCCTGATATTTACTTTTTACCCCCGGTTTTATTAGCTCTTCAACCCTCACTACCTCCCTTTTACATCCACCTACTCTATTCCCCCACTCTTTTGCTACAACTAATTTTCATTCCACCAAAAAATGATCACACATACCGTTAGCCATACCCCTAAACACGTGCACGTCTTTCAAACTATATATATATATATATATATATATATATATATATATATATATATATATATATATATATATACTGTATATATATATATATATATATATATATATATAATATATATATATATATAAATATGTATGTATATATATATATATATATATATATATATATATATATATATATATATATATATATACACACACATGTGCATGTGTGAGTGAGTGTGTGTGTGTGTGTGTGTGTGTGTGTGTGTGTGTGTGTGTGTGTATTACAGTGAGTGGTTGTATGAGGAAAATCTTGGAACATTAGGGTATAAGAATATCACTCCACATAATATATTATTCCCTTAAAACCTAGTCATCTCTTTCTTTCCAAAAAATATAATTAAAATTTTTCCCAGAAAATAAAAAACAATATTTTCTTGATTATTTTGTCTCACTGGGTATAAAGATGCAGATGTTTTATTATTTGCGTAGCCAAGGGTTGTGTTTATTGGGAGGGAATAATTACTGATTCTGGATTCGCAAATAAAATATCCTACTTCCTTTAGCATATAAATCTAGCATTGTGAGGAGAGAGAAATATAAAATGGTTGGAAAAGGGTTTAGTTGATGAGCATCAGTTGCCCTCTTGATAAAAAAACACATGGGAGAGAGAGAGAGAGAGAGAGAGAGAGAGAGAGAGAGAGAGAGAGAGAGAGAGAAGGAGAGAGAGAGAGAGAGAGAGAGAGGGGGGGTAATATGTTGTTTCCCTTTTACTTAGATCTTACGTCTCTGTTTCATTGATGTAAAGAATTACAGAATTATTATCAGCAAAGTAGAGCATATATTCAAAAAAGTTAATATTGCATATAATAATATTATGCATATAATTTTTCAATCATAATAGAAATACAATGATGGAATATGAATATACACAAATGTTCTAATCATGATAAATGTTATTCATAACAAATTTACCTATCCTAATAAAAGTACAATAATTGAATACTAACATACACAAATTTTCTAATTATGATAAATGTTAATTGTAATAAATTTGTCAATCATAATAGAAATAAAACAATTAAAATCGAACATACAAAAAATTTCTAATTATGATAAAAGTTAATCATGATATATATTATCAATCATAATAAGAATACAATAACTGAATACTAATATACGCAAATGTTGTAATTATGATGAATGTTAATTATAACAAATCTATCAATAATGATAGAAATATAATAATTAAAAAGCAACGTGCGCAAATTTTTTGATTATGGTATGGATTTATAATGAATTGTGAGAGATGTAAACGAGCTTGTGTTTGAAGGAATATCTTCAACAAGTTTGTTTCCATTCATATATCAAATACGTATACACATATCTATATCCATAAGCGCATTCAAGCCTCGAAAGCTAGACAATTTAAGGCTATTTAAACTTCACAATGAATGAAAAAGGAAAAATTATTATTCTTTCTCAAATCTGCATAGGATCGCAAGTGTGTCTCATCCATCTCTCTTCTTTGATAAAGTGATCAATCCCAGATATGCAGTGTTCTAAATCTTTTCTTGAGGGCACTTTAGATAGGGAGGCTTTCTCATCCTCTTGAAG